>NW_022196904.1:179976853-179983005 GCF_008632895.1 Mastomys coucha | reverse complement strand
TGTGTGTATGTGTGTGTGTGTGTGTGTGTGTGTGTGTGTGCGCACATGCATGTCAAAGCTGGAGAAAAAAACTCAAGTGGCAATGAGGTGTTATTCCTCAGGTTCAGCTGACATTTTCTGCCTGTGTTTTAAGTCAGGATCTCCTCCTTACTTTTAAATACCCGAGTAGAGTAGGCCAGCTAGTCAGTGAGTCTTTATCAGCTTTTCTTACACTGCGATTACATGTGCACAATACATTGCCTGGCTATGTGGGGACCAAGTAAATAGGGACTTCTCAGAAAAACACCAGGAGGCCTGGAATTTCTGTTGAGCTTAATGAGCTAAGCTCAGGAACTTTGGGAAGGTGAAGGAACTCTCTGGAAGGGAGAGGCTAATTAACATTCCTCAGACCACAGGGTGAGAACCAACCTGCAGGTGGGGACACATTCCACAGGGTGGACTTTTGCCCACCTCATTCCCTGAAGACCAATCAGTTTAAAAAGTCACACTGTTTTGCCAATCACATTGTGTCTAATGGATGCTGCCCTGAAAATTTTATAAAAGCTCATTGAACAAGCTGTGCGGGGTCGCCTCCTCTCCTTAGAGTCTGGGACGGCCCCAGTTCACTGGAACATTAAAAATCCTCTTGCTTTTTGCATCGATCAGGCTCCATGTGATTCACTCAGGGGGTCTCCGGTAAGCTAAGGCTCGACAGAGTCTTACAGCTATTTATGTGGGTTCTGGAAATCAAACCCAGGTCTTTGTTCTTACAATGTACAATACAAGTACCTTGCCAACTGAATCATCTCTGGAATCATACAATGGAGGCTATTTCTTTCCATCCTCATATCCAGGTGAGGAGACTGAACCTCAAAGGGACCTGACATTGGTGGTAAGTACCATCCCTGAGACAGAGTTTTAATATCTAGCATCCACCTCTACACATAACCTTTTGAAGACTAAATGGACATCTCTTGGTTAGAATCACTGTTTTCCTTTCAGGTTGTCACCAGCCCCAAGCATATCCCAGTGTGATGCAGAAGCCCTGCATCCTAGCATTCAGCACCTCGAGTCCCTTGCCCCAAATGGAAGTTATGTCTCTGAATGGCAAGAAGCCTGGTGATAAACTGAAGACTGGGAATCAAGCCACAGTGTGAAAAGCTGTGACTGAGGAGTTTCACTGGATTTGCCGATCACTCGAATGACTTACTTTGGGCAAAGTAAAGTCAGGCTCTTCCAGCAAACAACAGAAAATTGAAAAACAGATCAATGGGAACAGCTCTGGTTCATTTCCAGAGACTTTATTGGATGCAGTTACTAGACACTAACAATGTATTCACAGCTTAGAGTTAGGGCTCCACACCCTACTCAGGCTATATAGACTTAAGTGGATGTTTCCCGCTGAGCTTGTAGGGCTGCTGGCTCTTAAGTGGAGGTCTTTGCTTCCATTCAAACCTCTGCAGCTTTGGGGTTTGCATAATTTTCTAGGCAAAATGTTATCTCTCCTCTTCACTTTGGCTATTAGTTCTGCTAGTAGAACAATGGATCAGAGATTTATGCCAATTAGAGGGGGATTTGCAAAGGGAGTCAGCAAGACAGTAGAGTCTAGCCAATTTGCTGAAGGCATTTGTAGGCTTCCCTACTTTGCAGCCTTCTCTTGACAGGCCCAGCACATACCTAACCTTCCTGTTTGCTCAAACTGTGCAACCCACCTGCAATGATGTCTCTGCACAGCCATGGAGCCCTTTGTAACTATTCCTCTACCTTTCACCACCTGTTTGATGACATCCAATGGCAAGCACAATTTGTCTCACATCTTGCCTTTTAATTAACCCCTAATTCTTTCATGTTTTCACCATACCCTTTTCACACATACTGTGACATAAAGTTCCAGGACTGGTTTTCTTTGGCTTAGGAAGCAGTGAACCCAGAGGGCTCCCCATCAATGCTTAGTAACTCATTAGAATCCTGACACTTTCCTACAAACCCTAGTGCTTCCGTATTGGACAAATCTTAGAGATTTCTTGTCCCTTCCTCCATTTGAGTTGATAGTCTTTGTTGTCTGATTTAGACATTTCTCTGAGCTTTGGCATACTCATCCGCTCAGGGATAATCCTATCTAGACTGCAGAGGTGCTAGGAAGCTCCAGTGGTATCACACTTGAGAAAACACCTCATGGTGACACCTGACCCAGAGAAGGCAAAAGATGTATGCAGGGTGGCTGCAAATCTTTGCTGGATTCTTGTGCATTAGGGCTGACTTCTTAGGAGCTTTTTCTGCCTGCTTCTATAAGTAACTGAATTTTATTCAAGGGAAATTCTACTATCCTTGCCTTAGATATCTTTTTTCCCCCTGAGAGGCTGCATAGTAGCCCCTGTAAAAGATTAGCTATATCATGGTGAATTGGTTCCAAATTTTCATATTAGTAAAAAAAAAATCAAATGTAGTATTGAGGATGTGGGAAAGAAGCTTTTCCATCTGTTTTTTTCATCTGAGTAAAAAGAAAAAGAGCTTCCCTTAGAGTGTTATTTTGGAGGGTAAACAACCTTTCCTCGAAGTAGTGGACCATAAGGGGCCAAATGCTCTGGAATCCGCCGGCACCTTGTCACCCCAAGTGCCTCTGCCTGAGACCACAATAGGCACTCCGGCATGTCAATCACGCAATGTATCCTCAGCCTTAAGTAATAAGAATGGTCACATTTCATTGTGAATTAGGCTAGAATAGATGGCTGCTGTCAAGGTTACCAGGGAGACATTGAAATAATAACATTTGAAATGACAATAGAAAAAAGAGCAATAAAGGCAAGCAAACCTCACCCCTCCAAGCTGCAGGCTTTCTTGTCTCTCCCATGCACACTTCCCAGCAGATCACAGTGTGCAACCTGACAGATCTCACAGGAGCGAATCAGAAGGCATTCTCCACGGGTTCTCATTCACCAGCTAAACCACCATGCTATTCCGCTGATGCCTCACTCTTCTCATACACAGACAGCACTCTGCTCAGAGCACAGATCACCTAGTTTGATCACAACCCAACTACCAAGCACATTAGTCTTAAGCAATGACTAGACCCTAATCTTTGGATGACAGAACTGATGAAAAAAAACCAAAACCAAAAATAAAAATAAAAGAACTCCCAGGGCTATGTCTGCGACCAGTCATAAAGATCATAGTATAGTTCTGATTCTTGTGACTCATAGAATTATTTGGTTACTCATTCATTCAATAATTCATTCACCCAATAAGAATACATGGCTAAAGTCTGTGTTAGTACAAACCTGATAGACCTGATAGATACTATTAACACTCAAGAGATAAAATGTAGAAACAACTCCCCTCACAGGAGCATAACTTAACACCATGCTCCTCTGTGCATGCATGTACAGGTGTAAGTGTGCATGTGTGCATGTGTGTGTGTGTGTGTGTGTGTGTGTGTGTGTGTGTGTGTTGAAGTCCACATGTCCTTATCCTCACCTCTTGGCTTAAAAGCCAGAATCTCCTGATGACTAGCATACCGACATTTACTCTCAGCATTTTCCCCTACATAAGATCAACCCAGTAGACATTGCAGCATGAATACAGTAGGAACTCACGGCCTGTGGGGGTTTGAATAGGAATGGCCCTGGTAGACTAACATGTTTCAATGCCTGGCCCATTAGGACTGGCTTTGTTGGAGTAGATGCAGCCTTATTGGAGGAAGTACATCACTGTGAGGTCTCCTAGTATTCAAGCTCTACCCAGTGTGATACATAGTCTCCTTTTGCTCTCTGCAGATCAAAATGTAGAACTCTTGGCTACCTCTCTGGCATCATGTCTGCCTGTGTGCCACCATGCTTCTTACCATTTTGAAAATGGACTAAACCTCTGATCTGTAAGCCAGACTAAATTAAATATTTTCCTTCATAAGAGTGGTCACAGTGTCTCTTTCCATCAATAAAATCCAATCTAAGGCATAGCCCCTCTCTGAGATGAGGAACTACAAGGCAGTAGCCAAGCTGCTAGTGGAAGGAGAGTCCATTTTCTTCAGTGATGTGGCTCCTGGTAGGTTGCCTATTCACCAGTGGACAGCCTTATATCCATAGATGCACATGCTGCCCCAATTGGACTTGGAGGATTATGTTTTTTAAAATTAAGAGAAAGAGTAGAAGACATGAAGATGTGAGGGATGTATGTAGGGAGATCTTGGAAAATTTGCAGGAGAGGAACAAGGAATAAATATAATCAAAACAAATGATATTAAGGTTTAAATTTCTTAAATAATAAGTAAAATCTTAAAAAATTAAAGCAAGAACCCAAACTTGTATAGTTTTGTTTTGATGAATGCTTCTAAAACCATCTTAATTTCATGAGGCAAGCATGCTTTTCAATCCCCATCTCTTATATAAAACACTCATGCTGCATATTTGAAGCAATACAGAAGAGGTACAGAAGCTCTGCTGAGCACCCCTGCATCCCCATGGAAGGGTGACAGAACCCTGTCTGATCCCTCTGTAAGTGACTTGGCTCAGAGTTCAGTCTCCCATCATAACCATGTAACAAGCTCAACTCCACATAAAGGGGGGAAATTATTACCATTTAAGATTAGATGTATACAACATTTAAACTCTTGCCTTAAATAGTCTAAAGAATACCAGGCCAAGGACAGATTACTGGGCATGGTGTTGTTCAATGCCATGTCCAAGAGAAGCATACAATAGGTTAAAATATATCTCACAAAGGAGCAGAATACATCAGGCTATGAGCTAAAGAGAACCAAAATAGGCAAGTCTCTTGACAAAATAAAAAGAAAAGAAAATATAGAATAGTTGATTTTTGGGACATTTGACCAAGATTCTAGGACCATATCAGACTTGATTTGAAAAAGTTACAACATCTGACTTATATAAAAAGTAGCTCATACAACCTCTTGAATGCAGATGTTCATGCTCTGTAGAACTTAAAACTAGAACCTAAATTACATACTAGAGAAAGTCCTACAAAGAAAGAAGTCTTCTATTTTATACCTAATGAGGAAGTAAAGGACAGGGAATGATTTTGGAAAGTCACCCCATGTCCTAAAATTTTCAAACAAGATGTTTGAGTTAAGGATAGAAGTGTCCCTATTATTTTATTTACTTTCTGATTTAAAAAATAATAATATAAATCTTTGACACAGTACTCTGGGTTACAAAACAGAGTCATTTGTCCATCTTATTTACTCAAGTGGAGAAAATAGAAAGTAGGGATTTCTTTCTGAATTGTCTGTCTGGATACTATCTGGCACACAAAAGGCACCATCAATGCTTTTGTTTGTTTGTTTTGTTGGATTTGGTTGGTTTGGTTTGGTTTGGTTTGGTTTGGTTTTCCCTGAATGAACTCTAGAGGAACTCTTTATCTACACCACATAATACAAGTCCAGCTTAAAGATATTTGTCATGAATGTGTTCTTCCTCCTGTCTTGGTTGACATGCAGCAGTTCTGTACTGGGGTTGGCATCTGGTCTTTCATTTCTGACCAGAGAGTCAGGCTCGGTCCAAGTTGAGCACTGAGAAGATAGTCATGTATGAATGCTAAATCTCTCAAACACATCACAAACTTAACTTCCTTACATTGTTGAGTTTGACATAAGGGGGATATTTCTCTGTGTTTAAATTGTTAGAAATATCACTAGCCAATTAGGGTATGAGTCCCTGTTATTCTGTCAGTAACTCTGTGATTTGATGGGTGTAAATTCAGATATTTCCATTTCATACATGAGGAAACACTGGTCATGAGAAGAAATGATTTCTTGTACTACCGGGGAAATGCTGAGTCTATAAATGAAGGGGAACTGAGGTCTCCAGTCTCTTCTCTGCCATGGTAAGGAAGTACTCACGTCATGATGTGGGTCTCTACTCCTGCCTCCACCAACGCCCCATCCACGAAAAGAGGCAGCAATGTGAAACCATACTTGTCCCAGGAATGGCCCTCATCAAAACTCACCCTGCGGCAGAGAAAAATACATGGAAGACACAGCTGAAAATATAGTCACAATCTTTGACAACCGTATTTTAGGTTATTAAAGTTTTCTCTATATCTTGCTATCTGGCAATTTGGATAATCAATACTTATCATCAACATCTCCCTATATCATAAGATTTGATCAAAATTTCTCTTCCCAGAACAGGCAGAAATAGCAGTAGACCTGTAGAAAT
>NW_022196904.1:179960571-179976843 GCF_008632895.1 Mastomys coucha | reverse complement strand
ACAAAAGCAGGGTGGCTCAATGGAAAGAGTGTCACATTTCAAATACTAAGAATGAAACTGGATGTTCAATTTACAGCACAATCAACTCAGCCTTTTGAGTTTCAGACACAGATAAATTGAGTATTGTGGGTATACCTTGTAGAAAGGATGTGCATGTGTCTTTCAGATCAAACTTCCAAAAAAAAAAAAAAGCAATTTCCTATTTGTTCAGAAGGGATGTTGGGACTATTCCACCTTTTCAATATCGCTTTAAAGGGTTTGTAGGAATGGCTAGTACATGTCTGAACTGCTCTGAAATGCCCTGCTTTATCTTTTGTCCAAGAGTAACATAAAGAGCTGGCCCTTTGTGGATGCAGAGCATGCACTTCTTTAAAGGATGCTTCTAGTGGAGGGACTGCAGTGATTCCATGTGCCTGCTCCCGTCTCTTTCTTGACAATATCAAGCACCTCTTTACATTTTTATTTAAGCAGAGTACCGAGCCCAAAGGTGTGTTCTTGGCTTCTTAATCCCCTAGGATCATTTTTGTCCTGTCAAGTTTCTAAATCTTCTCTAGGTACAAAATTTAAGATTTTGAATCCCTTTAATATATGGGACTTTCCATATATTAAAGTTTTTAAGCTCTCAGAGGTTGGAGAATGTACTTATTTTATTCTTTGAATGACCCCTTACACTTCACATATGCATCTTTGTTACATGCTTTGTCATTTATATTATACATCATTTCATAAAATATGTCTGACCCTTACTAAACTGTGAACTTTTTGAGGTCAAAGACTATCCCACTCATCATCATAGCCCTAATACTTATCTGGACTAAGGAAATGTTAAATGATAATGCTTGAAAAGAAAAGAATTGTGAGAGGCCTTCTTTTATTCCATCCACTCAATTTTTCCAGTATGATTATATTGACTTCCATATATTGGTTGTAGGAATCATCTATCCTATTAACAGCAAGCCACCCCATTCCATTTTCTACTCATTTTTGAATTTTTCGATTGTGCTGTCACTCCCACTCTGGGTTCCTATCTTCTCATTCTTTCCAAGTATACAGATTCAAAATAGATTAGAGGACAAGTTCTTTTTTTTTTTTTTTTTTTTTTTTTTTGGTTTTCGAGACAGGGTTTCTCTGTAGCCCTGGCTGTCCTGGAACTCACTCTGTAGACCAGGCTGGCCTCGAACTCAGAAATCCACCTGCCTCGGCCTCCCAAGTGCTGGGATTAAAGGCGTGCGCCACCATCGCCCAGCAGAGGACAAGTTCTTAACTCATCTAGGATATCCAGTATGACAGCAGTGTTTAGGGTTATGGCATATCTTGGTCCACAGCCATAAAAGAAGGTTTCTATGAATTTCCAAGTTGTCGCCATATATCACTTACATTTTAAGGTCTCTGTTAATTTGGTCATTTTTTTTTTTTTAATTTTTAAATTAAGTTGAAAGCTAAGCTAGTGTACACCAAGATGGGAAGACCTGAACTGTGAAAAGAGCATGATTCTAACATCCTTGCTACTGCATTCCAGAATTACCTACAATAATAAAGATAGTTGCAGAGTTTCCCATGACCACTAACTAGTTAGCTGTGTTTGTTAGTTCCAGGAGTTAAGGAAAAATATCGTAGGTTTTATGGTTTCTCTTTTCAAGCCTGTTTGTTGATGTGACTCTAAGCAGATTGCATACTGTTTCCATAGAATAATGCCAACATGTGCAAGACCTCTTCTCTTGCTTCATTGAGAATTTCCTCTCTGATAAAATGAGTTAGCAACAAGTGCAGAACCAACTTCAGTGAAGGCCACATGTATCTCAAGATGAGAGGTGCCCTCTTCTTATATGCTCACCAACTGTGCAAAGGGACAGCTATTTTTACCTTACAAAGAGGAGATGACACCATCAGGCAGAAGATACGGTCACATCATACTGTCCAGCATCAAGAAAGAAGCTTCAAGACAAAACTATGTGCAGACAGAGAGAGAAGCTATTAAAAACAGAAGCCCTACTGTGTGGCATAATCTCCAAGGAAGAGTCTGATTCGCAGGTTATAGGAAAGAATGGTGTCTGCAGATGCCTAAAGCCTAGTCAGGAAGTCAGGCATCCTCTGCAAGTGGAGGCCAAGGATCATATAGACTAGTGGGATCAAGTGCACAGTCTCTAGAGGCAGAGTGAGGATGGATTCTGGTGACCTTCATTTAGGATTGAGGGGATATTTGGAAGTCCACAATTGTGTCATGTCGATGCTTCCCAAGAAGAGTGATTTCTAACACTTGGCTGTTTTAGGCTGAGGCAGTTAAAAGGAATAAAACGCCTGAAAGAAACTCCAGAAAACACAATAAAAATCTCAATGTCCTTTCTATAAGAACTTCGGGCCGGGATTGCCTACCTTTAATGATGGCTGGGACTTTGCAAATATTCAGAGATAACTGCATTGAATGTCATTCCCAAGGGATTCTCATTTTTCTCCCCACATCAATAGCTCATTAATGTCCATGACAAAGAAATTGGGAATCCCATACTAAGTCTATACGTGAAATTGAAATCAGTATGACTGCCAATAGTCAAGGAGAAAGTAAAATTCTGAATGACCTCCAAGTAATGGCAATACAGGAAAACAGAGAGCAAATGATATAAACTCCCCTGATCTAATGAGTCACACTACTCTGCCTCAGCTAGCTGTGTCCTCAGTGGTAAGAGTAGAGCAATATTTCCAGAGAGGAAAGTAAAGGAAAGGCACAGCATCAACGCACTTTGTAGTTGATTTAAGGAGACAAAAAATATGCCAATAAATTGATGCAAAGGCAGGCTAGAAAGGAGGCACGACAATGTAAAGCAATCTGCTGGTGACTAAAAGCCCTATTCCAAAGAGGTGGTATAAATGGAGATATTAAATAACAGTAAGCAAGGCGATGCGGAAATGTGTAGGGGAGGTTTATCACAGAGGAAACACCTAATGTGGTGTGTGGACCTGTTCTCCCAACACAAAGATGGTCAGTGGTAACGCAGAGTGGAGAGAAGTAGAATCTGTCAATGAGGCCAGACGCCGTTATAGAGGGCTTTGTCTCCAGATGAAAAGAGAGACGTGTGATGTGATGCAAAGCTTAAAAGGCAGATTTTTACTTCTCTACGGTGAATACATTGTCAGGACTCAAAGTGGTTGCAAGTAGATGAATGGCAAGGTCAGACATCGGTAATTACAAAAGGCCAAGTAAGACATGGGTCTAGATAAAGGTTACTATAGAGAATAGACACAGCAAGAGGAAGAAGCCAATAGGGTTTGATGATGAAATATATATAGTCTGAATAAACATGATAAATGAGTTATGAAAGATATTTTTGCAATATTTCAACACTCAGAAGAGGAAAGGAGAGTACAGGAGACACAAAGATATGGTTTGCCATTTTCAGTTTTGGTCCCTGTTTAGATGTTTTATAGCCTTTTATGTTTTGACATTAATATTGTCAGGGAGACCATTGGATAGGTGACTCTGGCTTTCTGATCAGGGATGTGATTTATAGGATAGGTCCAATTTAAAGGTGGAATATGTATGGACTTAGAGAGATGGTTCATTACTTAAGACCATTGGCTGTTCTTCCATAATACACCAGTTTGATTCCCAGCACCAAAAAGGAGGCTCACAACCAGCTGTGACTCCAGTTGCTAGGAATCCGCTGCCTTCTTCTTGCCTCCTGGAGCACCAAGCACATAGGCATGAATGAAGGGAAAATACCCATACACAAAACAGTGATACAATAGACCCATACACAAAACAATGATACAATAGAATGGAAAAAGAAAAAAAAGGATGTGTAATAGGAAAAGAGCTGTATACCTGAAGAAAGGATAATATTAATTAATGAAATAATGAGTTCAAGCAAAAGCAACCACATTCCTTGTCAATCACAAGTTAAATTACTACTCAACAATAGTGATAGTACAAAAGCTGATCATAGTATAACGCCTACTACATACCCATAGACTGCAAACTCAAGAAAAGAAATAATCCTTCTGCCATATCTTAAATACTGTGTTCAATTTCAATCAGAGTTCACCTTCTTTTATAAAAGGCCTGCCAAACAATGTGATTTAAGGTGGAAGACAAACTGGTCTAGAAACAGATTATATGAATTTTAGACAGCATGGTTAGCAAAAGGAAGAAAGAAAAAAAAACACAACAGACTGAAGTGAATTAATTACCATTTCATTCCAACTTATTCTTTTAGCAAGGAGTTTTTCACATACTTAAAAGAATATGCTGGCTATTCACAATAAAAGCAAGATGATGTCCATGAATGAATTTAGAAAGAATGTAGAATTTAGTTAGAATTTAGAGAGAATACATGAACCCATCAGTTTTTAAAGAGAGAATAAGGAAAGATAATTTTACATTCCAGTGATGCTACTATAAACAATGGTCTAATGTTCACATACAGAAGGTAAGCACTCCTGGTTGCTGCTCCGCTCAGCTCCACACCTCGGCTCCTCCAGTAGTGCTAGAGGTCTACAACAAGCAGTCAATGATGGACAAATGGATAAACTGGTAACATGTACTCGAACATATTTATATATTCACAGAAACTTAGAATGGCTAAAAGCAGAAATAGCTGATGTCCTTCCAATTACATGGTTCTAAAAGTCTGTGTACCTAGGACATTGGACAAAAATCCTAACTTAGTTCATTGCTATTCAGTGTTAACATTTCCTCCAACTAAAGCCCTGGCAGAAGATGAGAATTCTCTGTCTTGGGGACTTACTAACTGGTCTTCACTGTTTTATTATCCTGGCATATGGCTTCTCTTAAGGCATCAGAAAATAATCTGCTATATCAGATATAATGTTACATTATATAGTCCCTGTATGATCTTTTAATAATATATGTATCTTTGACTATATAGTATCGACATAAGGGAAGAATAGAATTTAGGAAAGAAAATAAGCAATGTCCATCCTAAGATCCAACACAGGCCAACAGTCACTGAGAATCAGCTTTCTCTCCCTGGTAAGGCAGATTGCTTCCTTTTAACCTAGTGCACATGCAGGTGGACTGCGCTGGACACCTGGAAGTTCTTCAGAACATGCAATGTTCTTTCTCAGAGGTATGCGCTGATTAGAACTTTTGCTCTCATGTTTCTCTAAATAAAACAAAGCACTGGTGCTCACAACCATGGATGGATGTACAAAACAACACCAAAGGTCAGGTGAGGTTTCCCTTTCTGTTTCCAAGAACACCACATTTAAGGGAGACTAGAACGGCCTGTCAGGGCTCATCAAATTATCACACCTCAACCCTTCTCAACCCATCTCAACCCACCTGCCAGTTAGACATCCTGTCCATGGTGAGTTTTCACTGGAAAAAATTGCATTGAGTAGGACTCAATGGCTCATTTCCCTCTAACATTCCCAAGACACAGTGGTAATGCTGGATGGAGTACTTAGGTTCTAATCTCTGTGCATCCAAAGTTACATGGTCACAGATGGACGGGTCGATCTGTATACTGTTTCATCTTCATGACTATCTAGCTACACATGATTTCAATTTGTAGGAAATAACATGGCTTGTGAGCATTGTGAGGTAGCTTCCCCAGCTCTTCCCTTATGATTCCTATTTTCTCTACAAAGCAATGTAGCTATTATTTAACTATAAGAGCTTCTATACCATTGGGCAAGGTTGGGTAAGGTAATTATTTTATCTTGTGCATATATACACATCTGTATGCAAAATAATTTCAATCTGAGGTCCATAAGAAAAAAAAATTCGCAAAGAACTGATTACTTAATCTTTCTTCATCTTAAAATAGTTTTTTTATTAAAAAAAAAAACAAAAAACAAAAACTTGAGTTTGCAATGTACTTAGAACCAGTAAGGAAGGAACTGTATTTGTCTTAAAAGCTTGAAAGAAGCAAAAATTAGTCAGCCATTTTTATAAGAAAACACTGAAAATAACGACATGGTCAAGCCCTTACAAAACACTCTCATAACCTTCCAAAAACAACCAAACAAACAAACAAACAAAAAAGGAACCAAGCAAACAACAACAACAGCAACAGCCAGCAATGAGCCTTGAAACCTGGAGGAATGACCTACCAGCCCAACCTTAATACCCTGAAGTGACATTTAGTGGCTTCTCAGTCCTGCCCCCTTTCGTAATTCCCACCCGTTCTTTTCTGAGCACTCTACACTTTTCCTGAATTGTAGCCTCAAGTCAGAGTTTTCATTTTCTCCACTTGCCTCTCATTACTTCTGCTCCTAACTCCTAGCATCCTTACTCCGAACATCAGCTTCATGTCACCTGTTTACAGGAAGACCCCTGTCTAATATCACACAGTTAGCATCTTATAACAGACATCACTTTGGGGTCATCTAAATCGATATATCAGCTCTAATCTCTCATCAGGCTAGAGCCTCGTCACAGCCTCTGCATTCCTTATCATGCCTAAAACATCAACAGTGACCATGCAGGAACTCTGGTGGTCCCTCCAATTAACATCTATGCACTAACACTTTGCAAAAGGTATTTAATGTACTTGTGTCTTAAAATCATTATATTGGTGATTTTTAAAAATACCTACATATGTAGGCTTGAACTGAATAATTCATTGGAGCAGTTTAGAACAGTGCCTGGAATGTAACATTCCTTCAACAAATCCAGACCATTATTCAGCAGTAAAGGGATAATAATTATACTGGGAACTTTCACAGGCTCACCCTTAGGCTAGTACAGCAATTTTCTTGAAAGAAACACCACATATCTCTAAAGATTATTTATATAATCTTCCTTTAAAGTAATATGGTAGTGGATCTAACTATTTTACCTTGTGCTAATGAAGCTCTATGAGACTGGCCACATTTTAGCATGTTTCAACCTAAGCGTGACAATTCCATATGGTTTAAATCATCATATAAAGACTTAAATCACCATATAAAGAAAAAAGCCTTTATCAAGGTGTCTTAAGATTAGACTTGACACCAAGGCATCAACCTGATTTCAGATATAGCCAGATGTTTTCCACTAAACTTTTCTCTAAAAGTGTTGGACTTACCGATAATCAAAGCCCTGGTTAAAACAGATTCAGCTTCTGCCGTGGTGAATGCCACCATTTGCACTTTGGCTAACCTTACTTACAAATAACTATTTAGCTTCCTCTCCAAGATTATATATATATATATATATATATATATATATATATATATATATATATACAACACATTCATCGACCCTTTGTCAAAATCTCAATTCGTCACTATATCCCCTCAACATATATTCTTACTTCACTGTTTGTCCTCATTAATGAATTATCATAGATTTTCTGAGTCCTACTACACTATCACTTATTCATCCATCTATCATCATTCATTCCCTCATTCACTCATACATACTTTCATAACTGTGACAAAATCTTCCAACTCCACTTCTGCTTTAAATTTAATCTGATAATGGCTTCCCAAGTCATTTAGTACCTTAGTACTTTCTGCTCCATAACAGATTTGATCTAATTAAAGATTTTGATTCTATTATCATCTATCTCCTTAGCACTCATGAAGACATATTCTCAGGGGTTTCTACATTCTTGGCTATTTTTCTTTCATCTATTCTAAAGACTGGTTTCATCAAGGCTCTTCTTACTGGAATTCCTGGTTTCCTCTCATTGTTCAGACTCTCATACAGTATAAGTCTACACCATGGCTTTAACTATTCCCAAGTTATTTGCACTATAAACCTAGACTATCAGCTCAGTTTGCTCCCTTGATCATTAGATGCATATGTGTGACACTCGATTGTCATCTATGATAGAACAGCCATAGAATCTAAATTTTTTTTTAAGAACTGAACTCAGGATCTGTTACATGAACCCAAATATCCCTTCAGAGAAATTTACATTTGTCATATTTTGTATTCCAAATCCAGGCTATCTGGGCTTGTTGATTCTTCTTTTCTGCTTTAACCAACTACGAATTCCTACTACCTGACCTCATTTGTCACATGGCCCCATCTGAATTATCTGGCATCCTATTGCTACTTTCGAGGTAGATGTTATAGGGATATTAATAAAAAAACAGTGTGCTGGTGAGAAAATGGAAGAGAATGTAAAACCATTCAGAATAACATGTCCCAACCTTCGACATTGATGAGCTGCTCGTTAATAGGGCAGGGAGTCATCCTTACCACAAATGCCTGACTGGCAGAGGTGTGTGTTTCATGGCCACCAGAGCACCACCCCAGTCTAGGAACCAAACATTGTATTCTTCATCAAAGATCTGGAACAACAACAATCATAGGAATGGTTTACATTTGCAGTGCTTGACAGTTTGCAGTCTTTCACACACATTGTTTCATTTAGATTCTGAGTCTTCTAGTGATCGTATTAGATAGTCTGGCAAGTATTACCTGCATTTGATAGATGAGAAAGTAGACTTACAGAGAATAAATGCTCTCCTCATCCCACTCAAATGGCATTTCCAGAACATTTCCCACTAGTCATGTGAACTGATACACTATTAGAAGGTGAGGTGATATGGTACGTGCTCAGAGAAGATGTGTTCAGATCTAACTCTACATATACCATAGCTTATGCTGTCTATGATTCTAGCCTGAAGCAGGAACAGTATTTACTTAACAAAGAACTCCAGTTTCAGAGTTCATACAGGAAAACAAACACTGGGAATGCTGGTGCTGGCTCGTGTGGCCTACATGCGGAACTTAGGAAGGTGAGTTGGAGGAGAGGACTAGACAAGTGTAAGCAGAAGTAGGCAGATGAAGGCTGGAGAGAGGGCTCAGTGGTTAAGAGCACTTACTGCTCTTCCAGAGGTCCTGAGTTCAATTCCCAGCAACCACATGGTGGCTCACAACCACCTGTAATGGGATCCGATGTCTTCTTGTGGTGTGTCTGAAGACAGCAACAGTGTACTCATATACATAAATAAATAAATAAATAAATAAATAAATAAATAAATCATTAAAAGAAGAAGAATAGATAGGAATGATGCGATCTCCTGCACAAATGAACAGTGCAAAGAATTAAGCTTCTTAGTCCTGGAATTCTTTCTTTTCATTTCCTTTCACATTTATCTCTTCATTTAAAAAATACTGCCTTACTAATGGATAGTCTTCCCAGACAGTGAACTCAAGGCTGCAGTTCACATATGATGGAAAAGCAATGTCTACAGTGCAAGTCAGGGGATGGTTCTGTGATCATCAATGTGATGGGGATGTAGGACTGAAGGATCCAGGGGAGGAGGAGAAAGTGGTCCTCACATTTTCTTCTTAATATGGTCTTCCTGGCTACTGATAAATCTTCCTTTGCCAGTCATTGATGTGAAAAGTAGAAGCTCTAGTACTTTGAGACAAAGGAGGAGCAAGTCAAGATGGTAATAGCCCAGGAAAGGAACACAGCTGTGGCTACCTGGCCAGGTGCGGTACTTCCCGAGGTTCTTAAACCACAATGGTTCTTTATGTTGGATGAGTTTGTTTTTCAGATTCTGACCTCTTTGTTGTCCTTGCAACAGGTTATCTTCTATTTTGAAAGTTGACACCTGTTCATATGCTTGTTCTCTAGTCACATGATTACAGCCTTTGGAGCAGGATCTGTCATTCTTCACTGTATATTATGTAGTATTTAATATAGCTGCTGCATCTGCTAAGTGCTTGGCAATACTTTTCTGGTGGTGGTAGTAGAATGTTGGCAGAGAGGGTGACAATGATACTGGTGGTGGCAATGCCAGCTTTAATTTGGTCACCCCAATGGAGCATGACCAGCAAGACACCTAATGGTGAGTTCATCTGCATGGAGATACCCGTTGCCTTTCTCTTCTTTAGCTAGAAATTTTATTTTTAAGACTTAGTAAGATATCATCTCTAATTATTAAGTGTTTCCCAGTTTCCCCAATAGAACTAACTCTTCATTATTCTTCCTATGATCATAAGACCATTAAAATAATACAATCACTCTGAACTATATTTAGCTTTATGTGAAATTATTTCCTCCATTTAAAATTGAACTCATTAAAGGAAGGAAAGTCAAATCTTAAGGCTTTTGCCTGATGTCTTGCTGACATTAAATATGTCTGTGTTGACTAATAATCACATGTGACTACCTACATTAAACTTAAATAAAAAATGCAGTTCACACTCAGCATATATCAAATACACAATGGCTGTGTAGGGCACTGCTATCATCACTCCAAGGTCTATTGTTTGTAACACTAAACTGATTTTTCTTGTAGATATATGTATATTAAAATGTCTTACAGTTACTAATGGCTGAGCCTATATAACTCTTAAATTATCACTGACTTCCATGGCTTTTCTTGTTTCAACATTCTAATCCTTTCACTTTAAAGATAAAGAAACCGATCAAGGAAGTTGACGAGAGCTGCTTGCCAAGATTCCTTGGCACACTAGTGACAGAAACAGCTTCATCAGTGTATCCCCAGGAACCAGAACAACATTTAGCATCTAGAGGCTGTTACATCCATTTTGCTGAAGGGACTCTATAACCAGCCAGCACAAGTCAAGGTATTCCTCTTCCAGGTCCAGGTCTCCTTCCACTCACCATGACCCCTCTAAGCTGCCAGTTAGATCCAGTAAACTGGAAAGCTAGTCAAAATTTATTCAACTACAAGGTCATAAGGAGTCTAAGAATCTGCAGGAAGGGGAGATTTTGGCAGACTTTACTCTAACTATCCCCCTTCTTCTGAATCTTACGCTCACCTGTCTCCACGTGTTGCCCCCATCAGAGGAGATGAACACACCGATATCCGTATAGGAGAGTTCTGAGCCAATATTACCTGAAACATAAGAAGATCTTGTGAAAATGTCAGGAAGTTTATGTTTTAAGTGTGCTCAGGGTTGGAGGAGAAGCAGCAGGGTAAAGGGTCCCCGAATGATGCTTACAGTTGACTCTTGAACGCTTTTCCTAGAGATCACCTAAAAATAAAAACACAGCAGGAAAAAAAAACTCATTATGAGAAAAGCAAGTGAAGAGTGAGACACAAGCTCTTCTTTAGACATTAGGACTCAGGGACTAGATATAGAAGAACTTGAGCATGATTTACTCTGACTACACAGACCGTTTCAAAATGCTCATGAGTGGTGTGAAATGAAGCTGGCAAAGTGCCTTGTCTGCTTTCACTTTTAGGGTAGCCAGGCCCATTGCACACTGGACTGGACCATAGGTTGGGAAGCTTAGCTGGGAAAGGATGGTACAGACAGGATCTCACTCAGGATGAGTGCACTGGTAAACAGCATACACTAGGGTCATGCTTCAGAGAACTAGTTCAGTTTACTGGAGGGAACAAAGGCTATTTAAACCTTTTGGGAGTGAGTAGGGGTATTGCAGTGAGTATACATCACTGGCCAGGACCAGGGTACTGGAGATGCCTCATTTACATGAAGAGGAATTCCAGGCACCACTGGACATGACCTTATAAAGCCTGTAGCCAGGACAAACATCCATTTCCCTTACAAGGTAAAAAAAAATAAAAGTACCCAAAACATATAAGAGTTTATCATATTGGTTGGTATTTTTTTCATTAAACATAGTAGGAAGGGAATGTTAGCTCCCACACATCTGCAACCTAAATAAGAGCACAATAAAAATGCAATAATGAAAATGTTAATTGAGCTCCTGACATTTAATACTTCAAAGTGAGAAATTAAAGCCAGGCTATACAGCTTGTCAAGCGCCCATCAGCATCAAGGAGCACACAGCTAGCCAACTTGTTTTGACACTCTAGCTTCCAAAAATAACCTTAGTGCTTAGGGCTCAGAAAGTAGGTATAAAAGGAGATGGGAGAAGTGCTGAGAGCCACTGCATAGATAGAAATCTGTCTGAAAGTCCATCTCTTTAGGCACAGGTATAAAGAGGAACAGCCAAAATGTATAAAGAAAAAAGGTGAAGAAAGTCATGGTTACTACTGGGAACACTGTGGTAAAAAGATTATGGTAGCCATATGTGCTGTCAAGAGAATAGAGTACAGTAATCCATTAGATATTTCAATAATGTCTACAGAGAAAAACATGAGGGAGGGAAGGAGGAAGGGATGGAGAGAGAGGAAGAGAGAGCTCTATAGTTGCCATCCCTAGCATGGACCCTCAGAATCTATTCTACTGCTTTTTACTTCATTAGACACTGGTTCTGATATTTTCAACCTTTCTTTAAAAGCCTCTTCACATGTATTTGGCAATTCTGTGATAGTTAAGAAGCCTATTTCATAAAGTCTATTTTCAGAGTATCTTCTATCATCTGAAGATCATCCTGAGAAATGCATAGCTAGTTTACAGGGATCAGAAACTAGGTTCTGGATTGAATAACAAAGTAGAAGTTTCCAGTATGATCTTGTGCTTGGCTGTATTTAGTATTTAAGTGGCTTCATTGGCAATCCTAACAGCAAGAGCGTAGGTGATGTTGTCAGAGAAGGAAGACCTGACTGAAGTGCTTCACTAGCCAAGTGGAAGGAGGGCTATGCAGAGTGGTTGCTGAGCACACTGGACAGCTATAGCTGTCTGAAGGGCATCTAGGAATCAGGAAAGAGGCACGAGACAGGAAAACAGGGATCTTTCTAGCCAACAACTTAGCTTTTAAACAAACAAGATGATTCTACTGACATTCAGGATAGCTGTCCTAAACTTTTTTGGTCTATTTCCTATCATTATAACCATTCTCTGTTCCTTCAACAATTGTGAAATAAAGAGAAAGAATTCTGGAATACTCTGGGTTAGAAATTTTTCCCCAGGTGATGGCAAAAGGACCTATACAACCTATACAGACAGGGATGCCAAGGGCTCAGTAGAAAAACAAAACAAAACAAAACAAAACAATATATAGTCAACTGCATGGAGAAATGAGGAACATGAGGTGTGGGTATTCAAAGTTTATAGGAAGCGTGTAGGAATGGGTTAGACATGGAGGTGGCACAGTTGGTGGCTGGTGGACGGTGTTTAATGGTTACAGAATTAATCACTTGTCTGAAGTAAGAAGGATAGTGGGCTTGGACATGATGCTTCCTCCTATTTGCCTTCTGTCTCATAATGTGTGAATTGAAGAGAGTTGCCATTGTCTCATCTACCTCATCACTGTATAATCAAGGCAAAGAACAAGCTGTTCAGACTACACTGCTGTGAGCTATGGAGCTACAAGTTTTTCCCTAGTAGTAGGAGTCAATGCTCAGGATTGGGAATCCTACTGCTTCTCTCCAGATAGGTCCTCAACAAGAGGCAGAAAGAAACCCCAGTGCACTCATTTATCCAGTTTCCTTGAGACCAGTTCTCAAGACAATGTGAGAAGAGAGAGTAAATAGGGAGTGTGGAAGGCAGAGCTCTATAGGCAGAGAGAGGGAATAGAAACATGAATGTAAGGAAAGTATTTAAAGAACACTCCCCACCCTCTTGCAGAGCAGAGAAAGCCAACAGTGTAATAGAAGCTGGGCATTCGGAAGCAGAAGACAGAAGGTTAGCTCAAGATCTTGTTGTCTATGTCTTAGCTCTCTCAATGCTCCATGGCTGGCAAGAAAGCTCCACAGTTCTGGGCAAGGGAAAGAAATCAGTAAATCTTGCTGTATATGACTAAATATTCAAAAATAAATCTTTAATGCCTGAATGCCTGCTAACTCATTAAAGACATAACATTAGACAAATTTACGAGTATATGTGGTCAATACCATGTCACCTACTCTGGGTACTTTGCCCATTCTTGTAGATGTGAGCGTCTCTCATATACTTGTAAGGAAGATAACAATTTCTGTCTTACAAATGGGGATATGAAGTTCAGAAGTTAAAAACTAAGCCAAACTCACCATTCTAGTAAGTGTCAGAGCTAAGCTTAGAGAGCAGGATGACAGGGTTCTTGAATTTCATTGCATGCATAATGTAAACATAAAATTATGGGTCCTATGAAAGGAGAGAAACAACCTACCTTCTCCTCATGCAAAAACAGCTTTGACATCAAGAATACAGGGTGATGCAGAATAGCCAATAGATCCTGAACATTTGAAAGCATTTGAAATGCATTCTTTCATTTAATCCTAAATTTAGCTATGTTAGCTCTATTATCCTCACTTTGCCAACAAAAATGCAAAAGTTCAGAGTGGTTGAGTTGAGTAATGCCTGGCGATTATTAGAAACATCCAAATGTCTACTTTTATCAGTGACCACTATTGCCACGTATAGCTTCAGTTCCAGCCTTGGGTCTCCTGTAGACTTTGATAAGAGGCAAATAGGCTAGTAGTTCCTGACCTTGAACTAACTCATGGACTTTGGGTGTAGGTATCACTCTCTAAGGAAGTGCCTGTGCTCATCTCACCCTCTAGTGCTTCTGAGAACAGTGATGTTAGCCATGCTGGGTCCTGTCCACACTGAGTGAAGTGAAGCTGCCTGTGAAGGCAGCAGGCTCTACTGACCTCTGAGTTTACTAAGTGCTTAGTGACTGTTAATGGCTAAAAGTTGATTGGATTGGAGCTTTGGAGGTGGGATCCATGTCTCCAAGAACAGGGGATCCAGAAGCACTAGTCTTGGATTGATAGAGAACTGTATACCCTTGGAAAGTCAATGTGAATTTATGAGCTTTCATTTTGGAGTGGGGGTGGGGCATGCTCCCTGACACCAGAGCTGTAAGTGCTAAGATTAGAAGCCTGCCTTACTTTATGCCAACAATGTATTCCTTAAAAGGTGGATGCAAATCAGATGCATACTAATCCAGGTACATTCCCTAGAGACTTTCATTTCATCCTGAGAGCTGCTGTATCTTCACTTTTGATTGATGCTCAGTGGACAGTGGCTCCAACGTTGCAACCTGAAGTTTTTCTGCCCCTTTCCCCAGGCTCTCTGCCAAGTGCTTAATCATGTGTAAACAAACCTTTACATGTGCCAGAGACCTCCTGATTAAAAACAGCTCTGGGGTGAAACCTTTGTAAAGTATCTTCTGTATAAAGAGAAAACTGCCCTACCTGATACTCAAAGAGCTGGGAAGTTTGTACTGCATGTTTTCTCAAACTGAGAATTCCCCATTACAGCTCTGGTCATTCAGTTGACTTTGACAGGAATGCTGGCCTAGATGCAGAGGACCTCTCTGGGACTTTAGGGCATGATGAATTAACCTAGAAGCTAAGACTGTCCAAAGCTCTTTGCATCTCAGTTTCTTAAGAAGGCTTTGAGGATTGAACAATCTTGCTCATTATCTGGGACGTTTCCATCTAAAGCTCAAATGAATCCATGACTCACGAGTATGCCACAAACTTTATCCCAGAAGCCACCGGTGAAAAAGAAAGCCAGAGAGCATTTCTTACCTGTGGCAACCACAAGTCCGGGGGCTGTGTCCTTGCTGGAGATTCTCCCCGAGGAATAAGGGTTTTCAGAGAGCTGCAGATGCAGGTGTAGGGAACAGAAGGGCTAAAAGGAGGAAGAAAATATTTTAATACCAGGAAATCCAAGCCATTCCCTCGCCCTGTAGGATCAGAGGTGGAGCTTGCAGATGGGATTCATCTAGGGACAGCAGCAGTGTGGATGCTGAACTCCAGACCCATCTGCCTGATGGATCCAGAACTTTACATTAGAAGTTGTCTCAAGTATCACCCTGCATCCTTCCTCCCTTTGACTAACCCAGTAAGTATCAAATGCCTTCTGCCCTCTTCTGCAGTCAATCCTGCCTTCAAGGTCTGGCACATGGTCAGCGTTAGGAAGCCTAGTAGACCTTACCTTCACAGAGGACAACCAGAGTCTTCCAGAAATAACCATCAAACCCTGCTACTTGGGGATCACCCACAGAGTGAAACAGAAAAACTACATGACAAGGTCCATGTTCTCAATACGTTTCTTGCACCATAGTCTGTGTCTGTGTTTGTGTGTTTTAGGCCTGCATATAATTTTACTTAAAGTATTTTAAACCATTATCTGAAACTCACTAAACATTGGACTATTTTCCATTTACTTTCCTGTGCCCCTTATAGAAAGGGGTTTGGTGATATATAGAGATAAACCTATAAAATAAAAGTAATTATGATGAAGAAAAATTGAGATATTGAGAAAATTAGATGAAGAGAGTAAGATAAAGTATCATCAAGTTTCAAAGGCAGAGAAAGAGGGAGAGAGGGAGGGAGGGAGGGAGGTAGAGAGAGGGAGAGGGAGGGAAAGAGAGAGGGAGGGAGAGAGAGATGGAAAGGGAGAAAGAGGGAGAAGGAGGTAGAGGGAGAGAGAGAGGGAGGGAAAGAGAGGGAGGGAGAGAGAGGGAAAGAGAGGGAGAGGGAGAGAGAGAGAGGGAGAGAGCAGGAGAGAGAGGGAGAGGGAGGGAGAGA
>NW_022196904.1:179950801-179960446 GCF_008632895.1 Mastomys coucha | reverse complement strand
GAGGGAGAGGGAGAAAGAGAGAGAGGGATGGAGAGGAATGGAGGGAGAGAGAGAGGGAGAGGGAGGGAAAGAGAGAGAGAGGGAGGGAGAGAGGAGAGGGAGAGGGAGTGAGAGGGAGAGGGAAAAGGATGGAGAGAGGGAGAGAAAGAGAAATGGAGAGAGGGAGAGAGAGAAGGAGGGAGAGGGAGGGAGAGAGAGATGGAGAGAGGGAAAGAGAGAAGGAGGGAGAGAGGAAGGGAGAGAGAGGGAGAGAGAAGGAGAGGGAGAGGAAGGGAGAGAGAGAAGGAGAGGGAGAGGAAGGGAGAGAGAGAAGGAGAGAGAGGGAGGGAGAGGGAGTGAGGGAGAGAGAGGGAGGGAGGGAGGGAGAGAGGGGAGGGAGAGAGAGAGAGAATAAGTCAACCAGTGACCCCATGAACTGCTCCAATGAGTAGGCAGCCGTTTGTGTGGCTTTCCTATATCCAAACTAAAGCCACAGAAAACACTAAACAAAATAAAGGGTGGAATTGAACTAAAACTTACAAAATGGTACCGGTTTAGTGGCTCTTTCTGACTTAGACATGATTATAACTAGATTTTCACACAATGTTGACAAGTCACCTGGCTAATGAATCTCTTTGAATATATGGAAGGAAACAACATTGTCTCAGGATAAACTCAGCCACATATCTGAGATGTTAGAATGGCTTCTGGTGCAAACATTCTCTAACAGGGACCTGTTGGTTTTATTAATGTTAATTATCTTTAAGTCTAGGCACCTTGAAGCAGATATGTCATCTTACATATCATGTCCCCCACTTTTACTGCCTCAACATTCTCATAGTAATGACCTTCAGAAGCTCATAAGGTTAACTGACAAGTCAGTGTAGTCTGACCCTGCTGGGTTTCCTTACTTACCATGACATCTGTCTAGCACTGACCAATCTTATCAGTCCTGTCTACTGAGCCCTGTCTAGTACTTTTACTAACAAGTACAGGTTTATTGTCCATATATTTATTTTACCAACATCTGTAGGACATTGTTTCTTATAAATAAAAACCTATGTAATTGGTTTTTCACTCAGTCTATGTAGTGGTGTGAGCTTGTAGCCCTGTGCTCCTAATATTGCTCAACACTGGACAAATTCCAAGTGAAGGAAGAGAGCTCTTGACACAGTATCCCCAGGGGAGCTCCCTGCCCTGTGAACTCTACATGGGGCTGGATAACTGACCAGTAAACAGTGTACTGGGCTTCCTCTCAGGTCCACATCTGGAGCTTGCAGTAGACGCCAGTCCCTGCCTTTGTTGTAAGTGATGTATGTCTTCACCTGATCATCCACCTTCTTGTTTGCCAGGAATATCCCCTTGATACCTGCTACCTAGGAGAAAGGTGAGAGATGGGGAGCCATGTTGGGCCAAGGTGGCAGCCTCGGAGATGCCCTGAAAGAATCACCGGCATCTTACACAGGGTACAGAAGGGGAGAAAAGGAGGAACAAATGTCACATTCCCCAAGGTTTACCTTTGTACCCTATACCAAATCCTTACATGCCCCCTCTTATTTTACACATCAGATTTTCCCCATCTTGCCTGTCTTTGTTCCTTGTTCTTGGTTTCACAGAATATTATCTTTAATTAACTATTAACAGTTCCTCTTATAATGACCAAAGGCTTTACCCCTTCCAGAGACAACTGTGTTAGCTCCAGGGATTCTAGTAAACAGGTTTTCAAGTAACTAAGGGAACACCCTTTATGGCCCACTAATACTTCTTAGAAATGAGGTAGACATTATGTGGCAGGTGATCCAACATAGAGGGCTGATGTCAATGCGCATCTCTAGCTCACTCTATGACATTGTATAATTTACATATCTTCTTTTAGGTGACTTTAAAATCAGTGGTTTCTCTCTTTTTCCGTAGTTGCCTGACAAAGGTCCTATGAGATAATGCAGATGCTCTTGCCAGAGTTCCTAATGCATTGGGATTTTCATGCCCGTGATATTCTGAAGGAATAAAGAACAGTACTGCAAAACAAGTAGCTGGAGTTGATTTATCAATTAAATGCACCTTAGGCTAAGTGAAAATTCCACTTGAACGTTTACTCTACATCCTGGAAAGGAGAAAAGATTCTTAGGATGACAATCTTCTGTAACAGAAAGTGATTTGCATATTCCAAAGCCAAAACATAAACAACATTTTGTGTGTGTCTGTGGGTATAATAAATGAAATTGTGTGTGTGTGTGTATGTGTGTTTGCATTGAAAACAAGATAGAGTATGTGTGTGGGGGGGTTCTTGTGTGCTACCTGTATGTACCCAAGTAGAAACTGAACACACACACACAAACACACACACTGAGTTGAATAGCAGGTTTGCTGGATATGTTTGATTGTCAACTGGACTGTATTTAGAGTTCTTATAGAAAGATACCTCTGAGTATACATTTGGCAGTGTTTCCAAAAAGACTCAATGGAGGAGGGAAGTTCCATACCAAATGTAGTATGGTGTGATTCCAGGGACTGGAGAACCAAACTGAATAAAAAGGAGAAGGTTAGCTCGCCATTATTCATTTATCTCTGCTTCCAGACTGCGGACACAACATGACTAGCCACCTCCCTCTTCTGCTGTTATGACTTTCCCATCATGAAGCACTGACTTTCAAGTCCTATGCCAATATAAATAAGCCCCCCTCCCTTACTTTCCACTTGCCAGGCATTGGTTATAGCAACAAGAAAAGTAACTAGCACACTGCACAATGCTGAGATGTTTCACAGGTCTAAGTTTCCTTATCCTACATTCTTCAAGGATCCTGGTTCATTGAAATTCACCACAGCTCTGAAGGAACACTAGTGGGAGGAAAGGAGAAATTTCACTAAGGGAGGATTTTTTTTTCTTCTCTTCTCCTAAATGACATCCTTTAGTTGATGAACTAAGGGCTTTTTATAGTTCATTTTTGTACTAACCTGACTGGCCTTGGAAGAGAATGCCAACCCAAACAAGACAAACAAAAATATCTCAAACAAAGGGACAGATAATGTCAGGAGGAGAACAGAACTATCAGGAAGGGACAGTACCAGAGGAAATTGACAATGAGCCAGGGAGAGATAGAACGGATGATTAGACTGTTCCCTTGAACTGAAGGTAGAGGAGGAGAACCTGTATAAAGATGATGGCACTCGGTGTGCAAGAGAGAGGCATGGGTCCCTAGCTGTACCCTTCCTTTCTCATCATCTTCCAGTCAGTGTATTTCTGGAAGTTTCAGGTCTCACACATTCCCAGGCAGCCTGGGTATATATTTTTAAGGCTACTTTCATTTGTTTACTTGTATGTGTGAAAGAAATTATGTTTGGAGTGTGTACATAAGCCAGAAAAGGGCACCAGATCCCTTGAAGCCAGAATTGTAGGCATTCTCTTAGTGCCTGTCTTGTTAAGTGATATTGGTATTTGAACCATCATCGTCAAGACTGTAAACATCTCTCCAGCCTCCAACCTTAGTCTTTAAAATCCACTGCAAAGCAAAGCAGTGGTGATACATGCCTTTAGTTCCAGTACTCAAGGAGGCAAAGGATCTCAGGATCTCTGAGTTCAAGGCCAGCCTGGTCTACATAGCAAGTTCCAGGACAGTCAGGGCCACACAGAGAAAGCATGTCTTGAAAAAGAAAAACAAATGAACAAAGAAAGAAAGAAACAAAACTATCAGTAACAACAAAATCCATTGCAAAAGATGCTCATTAAATCTAGATGTTTTATATTTCCTCTAGAACATGGAACCTTACTCTACTTTCTGTAGATCCTCCTACCAAAGAGAAGCTTTTTTTGGTGTTCTTTCTAGCCAACAAGCTCTCTCCTAAATCAGTTGCCCTCCTGCAACTTACACTCAGGGCCTTGCTGTTTATTTTCTGGTAGACCTATAAATAGGTCTGACTCTCGGTCTATGACTCACTGTTGCTGGAGAATACCTGGGCCGTGCCTGGGACATCCTTGCCTGAGAATAGGCATGTACAAACACACATAGGATAAGCATGTTAAACAAACAGAATATACTTGTTCCATATCCCATAAGAAGGGAAATTTCTTTGAGTCACACAAAAAATTCCTACAGTCAAAATCAAGAGAATGAAGAACAAATGTTGTAGAAAAGGGGTATTTCTGTGTAAATTTCTGCACTTATCCTTTAACTTGCCTGTCTTGAAGCTAGACACAAAACAACAGAAATTTTCCTATGTATTCTGAAAAACTGAAGCACATTCCTCATGTGGATGGTTCATGATCTGTATGTCACTTTGGGATTTCATGGCTTCATGTCTTATATAAGCAAATGGATAATCAGTTTGATCCACTGAACCATTGGGTCTTTTAGGCCAACAACTTTCAGTGTTTGATTGCAACCCAAGTTAGAAATATATTCATTCTAGAACTAATTTTCATGTCCAAATGTATGTGTTAGGAGACATACATGTGGACATTTTTATGGCAGCATACCTCAGCCACATGAAGTACAACAGAAATAAAACATAAGATATGTGGTTTTGGTCTTCATCTGAGAAGGAGGCACTTAGCATCCCATTAACTCTAAATATTCTTTATCACATTGTTGAGTGAAATCATTAGTGTACCTGCTGCTGTTGTTCCTGAAAGTCCAGTGAGAAGCATGTGATGGTGCCCATGGGTACAAGTGCCTGTTGCAGTGTGACTTTATTCTTTGTGTATAACATGATCATCATCCTAGCATAAAGGTATCCATGGCAACTAATTGAGACCAACACAACAATAAGTAGGTGAATTATAATGTTAACAGATTACTGACAAATTCTGTAAGAAAGAGAAGGGAGACAGACTCATAAGACTCTGATCTGATTGATATCTTAGCCATCATCCCCTCCTGCCTTCCCATATGCACAAATGATCTTAGAAGATACTACAGTATATAGGAAGTAGAAGGTTAAGTGAAAGGTTGCCTCCATGATGCTCTTTGCATGAGGCCATCACTTACAATGGAGTAGAGATTTTTGGTGATACAGCTGTTTGAGGGATCATTCATGTTCCTGAAGGCAAACTTTCACAGGTTCTCCAAATTGGACTTTTATGAACTCTTAGTTTTGATGCCCTAACTGGGGTGAAAAAACATTTTGGTTTCTTCACCCCAGGAAAAGTTAATGCAATATTATGAGGCTGACAATTCCCTCTGGGAATCAGATTGAGGTGCAGAGGGACATGACTGCAGGCCCCTTGGCAGATTATGGTGTCCAGGTGGCATGGTCATCTGTTAGCCATGTCCCTGGGACCTCAGCAAAAGAAAACTAGGGATCTGCTGAGAGAAAGCAATTAGTTTGATCTGCCGTGGGCTGTCCCTTGCATCAGAACTACAGGAAGGGTCTGACCAAGGTTATTGCAGGGGCAAAGTCCCTGTGGAGTTTATAAGCAGCCATCCATCTGGACTAAGAATTGTCACTGAAGGTTATAAAAGCAGATAGAATGGAGGACAGGCACTAGAGACAAGAAAGACAAAGAAACACCAAATAATAGACAGAGTATTGGGACATGTGAGATCACTCAAAGAGTTACAGTTTCTGTGTCCCTACAGAGAGAGTTCAGCAGTCACTAAAGGAGTGAGAAATGAACCTCCCATGACAGAGCACCCAGACTGTAATCAGAATGGTTACATGCATATGAGCACATGGGTGTGTAAACACATGCATTCACATACACACACACACACACACACACACCCCTCTGAAATTACCAAGTGTTGAGGAATGTGTGAAACAATGACAATACTCATACCCTCAAGATGAACTGCCACTTTAAAATCACATTGATGGCTTCATGAACATATTTATATTTAATTTGGCAATCCTACCTTTAAGTAAGAGGTAATGGTTCTGTAAGTATTTACAGATGTTTGAATCACAATCATACAAATCTGAAAGCAACCTAACTACTCTCCAACTAATAAAGAATAACTACAGCATATTCACAGAATGGAATGCTACTCAGCAGTGAAAATGAACATGGGCTGATATAATTCACACTGCATGCTATGCACCAGATGACATTCAGATGCACTCTTCCAGGGCAAGGAAGGCTAGACTACAAAGCTTACATCTAATATTATGCCACTAATTGTCATTCTACAAAAGACAAAGCTGGAGCCTAGGAGAAGTCAAGTGTATGCTTCTCAGTAGTAAAGGTTGACACAAGAATTGAGTATATGCCAAAGGACATTAAAGTGAGAACTCTGGGGATTGGATTCCTTCCACATCCTTATTGTAAACTTAGTTATGCGACTGCATGCACCTACCAAAAGCCTCAGAATCCTATACCAAAGGGGCTATTCCTTATCCTATATTACTTATGACTCTTTTATAAAAACTGTAAAAAGCACAAAGGTTAGAAGGAAAAGCTCAACGTCTTAGCCAGACTTACATGGATACTTTCAGATATAGCATCACAGTATCCTGTTTGTGTGATGTGAGCCAAGCCATTCCATTTATGTGACCCTTAATTTTATAGGGAACTTGGGAAACAATGGTCACCATAGAGAGAAATAACCAATAGTGTGTCTGTGATTTAGGTCTGGGAAATTCTCCATGGCGGCCACTGGGCACATGCATCATATAGGTAAGGAGTTAGCCAGTGAGAGTAAGAGACTGTTTTCAGTTTATTTAGTTTTAATCAACATTAATTTGAGTTGATAATCAATTTGGTTTCTGGCCAAGTTTATTTATAGGTATGTGTCTCTCCTTTACCTATGGTAAATTTTATGAAATATAACTACAGATCAACTACTTCAAGTAAAAGTTTACTGCATGATTTGAGTTGAGTTGGAAATATAAAGTATAACCTTGAGTTTTCAAACAGTATGAACATATAAAATATTCTGTGAGCATTGTTTCTCCTGAGCATATATGAAACACAAATAATTTGTATGTTTTTGCTGGGATTGAATGTATTACTATTATTGACTTCATCTGTTCATTGTTTACTTTTAAAACTTTTGTTATAATAATTTTGAAGTCTCTATGTAGCTTGTGGGGTCTCACTATATACCCCTGACTAGCCCCGTGCTCTCTGGCAGATCAGGCTTCCCTTGAACTTACAAGTGCTGGGGCTGAAGGCATAGCCACTATGCCAGGCATCAAGTTGTATACTTATTGTAGTTTACAGCGTCAGCCTAATGCACTGTTGCTAATATGATGTTATTGCAGTGAGTTTTAAATTGAAGACTTAATATTAGGGGAAAGCATCAAAGAAGGTTCATCAGAACAAGAATTCTTAACTCAGCTGTTGGTTCTGGAATGGATATTTGTGGCTTTTGGGGGGGGATATGAAAAAGCCTACAAGAAGACACCGTATGAAAAATTGTCAGAATACAAGTTAATGACACTCAAAATACTACATTCAACTGGTTCACTCTCAACACCAACCTTATATTAAAGGAGTATGCTGTTGGCACCCTATTAAAGAAGAGAGCAATGATTATTTGACAACCGAACACTGTTTTCTCTTCTACACAAGTACATCAATGGATATATTCTACTTTGAAGTAGGAATCAGAGAATAAATTAGCAAACTAACTTGCATAGCTGGGGATGACTGCACTAGATTAGTTCTCAAAATTGCACCAGCCTTTTCTGGTTAGAGGGAGTTCAGTGGAGTTAGTCTACTGCCTTCTCCAAGGAACCTTGGTGCTATGGCTTCCTGGGGATATCCCTCCAGTTATTTCTCGCATTGTCTTCTCTGCATTGTCAAGCAGCGTAAGAGGCTCATGGGGAAGATGGAATACTTGACCAGCAGCTTTAGATGGTTGAAGTGGACCCAAGCAACCCACTATACAGTTTCCTAAAAGAGTCTTTCTTCTGTCAGAAGAGGGAAAGAGCTGTGATGCCTTATTACATTATAAAGTCACAAATTAACCTGGATGAACACAGGTGAAAATATTTGCTGGTGATGTAAGGGTGAGAAAAACCGCAAACCCAGTGTGAATGCCCACCTCTGTACTGAGTATGCATCAAGTCTGTACCATCAGCTTACAACCCATACCCCACTATTCCACAGAGCCACACAACCCTCCATGAAAACAGATCTCCACTTATTGGACTCAAGCTCCCTAAAGCCTTTTGCCAGGAGTCCATGGCTGAATCCAAGTCACCTTTAAGTTGCTACAAATTTCTCAAGTTAGAATTCGACCTCCTCCTGTGTGATCCTCCAACTCAGCAGAATGATGCTTCTAATGCAAGGAGGACTCTGGTTTCTGCCTTCGAAGTATCACATAGTAGGTTACCACTATGCATCACACCTCATATCACCACACAAAACACATTTGCTTCAATTGTATGTATTTGGCTGAATTATACAAGAAATTTACTGTTTTTCCCAGCCACATTACTCAAGGGCACTTGAAGTCCAAAAGAATTATATTCTCTTTGCTAAGTGTCCATATGGTTCCCATTCTTATTCTCTGTCTTTGTATAAGAATCTCCAGTGAAGAAGGTTAAATTCTAATGACCCCTAGAGACCAATTAAATTGAGCTTTATCTCCAAACCACAGAACGTATCTCCAGGTGCAAAACAGCATCATCCATTAAAAATCTTCAATATGGTCATGGTCTAGATAATGTCAGGCTCCAATTTATTCACTTATTATTAAATGCCTTCCAGAATCTGAAATCTAATCAATTATCCAGTTTTCACCCATGTCCCTGACAAGCATTATTTTGTACAATTAGGATGGCTAGCACACTTTATCAAAAATTTAACCTGTCTGTCTATCCCTTGGTTCATTCTATTTTTAGCATTTGGGGCAGATTACACTTCTCCAATACTTCCTTCAGAGGGTGTCACTGAGACTGATAAGAAAACACGTCACTCTGAGAAAAAGAACTGGGCATACACAGCTGATGATGATCTCCCTTGGTTTAGGATCTACCCGATTCATACATGCCTTGCTGGACCTAATTGCTGTTCATACTTACACTTCTAGGGAGGAATGCTTGACTCACCATTTATTCCTAAGATTTTTAAATTGATAAGTTGAGACACAGTCTCAAACATAAACAGATGAAAGGCTATGACCTCCATTTGTTTTATTCCTTTCTGCTTCTGTTGGAGTCCAGTCTAGTTCAGGTAAAACATGGAAATTGCTTCCTGACCCATTCAAACCCCAACAGACTAAGTCCAAGCTCCCAGAGGATTTTTTTTTTCAAGAGTTTGAACACAAAAGTATGGTCATAATCAACTGTGGCAAAAATTGAGTGAAAAGCAGGCTCACAGAGCTTGTGTTAGAGATATTGCCTTAAGTAGTATGGCTTTCTTCTCAATAAAACCAGTAACACCATGCGTTTTTCCCCAGTGACATTGAAAACACAAGACTAACTTCAGTAGTGAGAAAAAAATTACATGGATCTGGGTATATTCTTCATACTGATTCATGCCCTGCTTCAGATCAGCATCTCAAGGTTCTAAATCACCAAGGAGACCCAGGCTCCCTGAATGAAAAGCACAATGGTAAACTCACCCATCATGTCAAGGGCAACAACGGAAAAACAGTGATTTCTTCCTTCTTCACTTCATTTGTTTGTATCTTTCTTCCTTCCTTCCTTCCTTCCTATCTATCTATCTATCTATCTATCATCTATCTATCTATCTATCTATCTATCTATCTATCTATCTAT
>NW_022196904.1:179928754-179950772 GCF_008632895.1 Mastomys coucha | reverse complement strand
ATAACCTGGACTTGAACTCAGGATCCTCTTGCCTCAGCTCTCTGAGTGTTGAGACTAGAGATGGACACCATGGTTGCCAGATGGGGCTTCTAAATTTTGCTATGAGGTCATCTACAGCAATGTTCATGCGCTTCGATTTGTGTGAGAACACAGGGGCATGAATATTTATCCTTAGAGTCTTGGGGATATTCCTCCAAACTGTAGCTTATTGTTAATAATGAAGGTATATTTCTGTCTCTTAACTAGGTTAAAGGTAAAGAAAGAAAGCTAATCAAAGTTACATATATCCCTTAGACATTGCTGCCAGTCTTTATAAATCTAGGAAGAAACTTGGACATTTCTTCCAATAAGCCTTTGTTGTTAGAGAGAATTGTTTGAGACCTGCTCAAGATAAAGGCAGTGGGTATCCCAGCATGCACAGGGGCAGGTAACATAAGCTCCCAGCCCTGGCCAGGTTGCTGCTGGCAGAAGGTGGCTGCTAGGAGAGGAACATTCCGTTTAGTTTAAGAATGTAATATGTGATAAGTTAACCATGCTCCAATAGACGGTCCCATACATGTGTAGTAATGGCCAGCACTAACTGGATTCAGTGAAATATAAAAAAATAAAGTAAATAAACAATTAAGATATGAAGTTGGGGAGTGGGATGTGAGGTAGACACATTGTAATAACTAGGTGGTGAACAAGTAGACAACTCAGATACCAGTGACAGATGCCAGAACGTGGACGAACACTCACCAGAGGATGCCACAGGACCATGTACTGAACCTTCTGTTCTGCTTCTAGTCCGAAAGCCACATTTACTTTGAAGAGAGGGAGATCCAGCAGAGCAAAGCTCATCGAGGTAATCTGAGAGCCCAGCTAGAGCTGAGCTCACTCGTCACAACCTATGTGAGTCTAAGCACCAGCCACTGTCTTCTTTTGGCCCATAAGACATGCTCTGCAAAATTCAGCCTATTACATCTCTAGAATAATCTGATCACTTCACCACGTCTCTTTTAGTACTGCCAAAGGTTATATGCTGACTTTTAAGACATAAGGAAACAATACATCTCTAAGGGTCTGTAATTTTTCTCTGATTTCTGTGTGCATTCATGTGGATTCCTAGGGAAAGTGTCCTTTTAACTGGCATACTGTGTGTGTGTGTGTGTGTGTGTGTGTGTGTGTGTGTGTGTGTGTGTGTGTGAGTATGTGTGTGTGTGTATAAAATCACCCATATAAAGGCAAATTTTTCATTATACTATGGTGCGGCATTTACTCTCTTACAAGTTATTTTTTTCCTTCTTTTCCTCCGAATTTTCTTTATAAGCATCATTTTAAAAATAATTTCTGCATGTAAATAGCATTCTTTTTTTTTCTAGAAAGGTACATAGCAAGAAGCATGGAGTTTTGAAGGCTCCTTAAGACATCATATATGCTGTGTGCCTTTAGTTCTGGCGTGCTCATACATGTGCGAACACTGACCTTCCTGAGAAGTGGATACCTTACACACACCATACAGCTCACCTCACATGAACATTACCAGACAAGTACTTGTACCTTTATTCTCTGGCACTGAGGTACGAAGAGGTTACATCCCTTGCCTCAAAACGCAATTGCCAAGTGAAACAGCTGGGATCAAAAACAGGATTCTAGCACTAGTGCTTACAAAGTCAAAACACATAAAAAGGAAAGGTCAATCCAGGGAGAGATCATTTTGGCTACATACCTCATATAATTCAATAATGATGTTCCCCATTAGACCTCGGCTGCTCTTAATGTTCTCCATAGCCAGGGTAAAGTAGATCCCACGAGTGTCTGAGATATACAGGTTGTAGGTGTCGTTCTGGTTCCACTCCTGGACGGCGGCAAACACTTGGTTCTCATCTGTACTGATGATGTGCATGTCCTATAATGAGACAGATGGCCTGTGAGAAGGTAGAGTGCCCACTGGGACCTCAGGTAATTCCCGTGACTTGTGAAATGGTTGAGGAAAATCTTGAGTTATAGGCCACGTTAAGCAGTTCTGTGTTGGACCAAGGCTATAAATCGTGAGCATCATGATTTCCGTTCCTTGCTAAGTGACAGCAAGATGGTTGTAAGGGGCTTTAGTGGGTATCATTTCCCATGGTTCCTAGGGATTCGCCCCAGCTCATTTTTCACATTTATGTCTGAAATTTAGTGATAGTGCTAACAGAGGCATCTAGCCATCGAGGAGGACACTCAGACATATGGAGCAGCAGGCACCACTCCACCTTTTGATCTTCACTTATGGTTTTGAGTCTTGCAGCTCAGGCTTTTCCTTACGAATCCTCAGTATCGAGTGGATGGCAAGGAGGCAAGTAGGTTCAGCCATAGACCCCCAACTTCACGTAACACATAGGCGTGAGTCAAATAACTGTGAGTCGGGGAGTTCTGCATGTTATTTAAGTGAAGCTAATGGAGAGCCTGCTGCAAATGAGAATTAAAAAAAAAAAAAAAAAAAAACTATGCTTGGCCAGTTAATCACACTCAACCTGGAACTTGGTGACCTGGGTCTTACTATAAGCACTGCTGCGATGAGACAAGTGGCTGATAAATGTATCAGCCTCCATCAATTTCAATTTTCTCTCCAAGGAGTAAAAATAAAAGCACCTAGTACTTGGGGACTATTCTGTCATTCAAAAATTTTTTTTCAAATAAAAGTCAAATAATCCTATGATAGAGATAGGATGATTATTATCATTTTCTGGAGCAAACTAAGGCACATAGAGGTTCATCCAAATTGCTCCAAATTGCACAGATAGTAAGTGACAGAGCCAGTCAACGACTACCTGAGTGTCTGATTGACATAATGGTGAGCTTCATTTGAATATATAATTCCTAGATCAGTGATTTTTTTCTTTATTTTAAATTTACATCCCAACCTCAATATTCCCTCTCTATTCCTTTCTGTTCCCCTGATATCTCCCCTCTCCCAGATCCATTCCTCCTTGTCTCCCTTCAGAAAAAAAAAAAAAAAGCAGGCCTCCCAGAGATGTCAACTGAACATGGCATGACAAGTTATAGTATGACTAGACACAAACACTCATATCAGGGCAAGTCATCGATAATTTTACACTAGCATCCAGTACAGTAAAGAGTGATTGCAAATGTCAGTTTGGCCTGTATGAAAACCTGATTCTATAGGCTGCTCGGTGGATGTGGCACCATTAGGATCTCTGCCCTGGATAGGTCTATATTCTAATGGTCTGCTCCTTACAGGCTACCATTGCATTCATGGTCCTTGCATTTGTTTTAGTTTCTAATCCTGGTCTGGATTGTTCCAAAAAGCCAATTGAATGATTCACAATTCAAAACTAGTTCACAAAAAATATACCACATGCACTCTAATCACTGCATAATTATGACACATTCAAGTCCATACCAAAATAATGTGCATTTTTCAGGAGGACATGTTGACATGGTTAAACATCTGTTTAAAGTGATGGCATTAAAATGCATAAATACAGTGTGCATGTCATGTAACAGGTCACAGATGGAGAGCCATACTTGTATCTGTGAAGTGCACTGATAGCAGCAGCATCAGTAACCAGGGCAGATAGCAAATTACTAATCAGGCAAGGTCTACCTTTCCCAGAATCCATTTCAAGTTGAAAGAGCAACAGGGTCTTTAATGTCAGCCCTGTCATCAGCCCCTCCCCCACTCCACCGAGGAATGTGCCATATGATCTTGAAAACTGCAAGGCAGAAAAGGTAGGCAAACAAATTCTAGACATTTACTGCGAGGTCATTCGTCAGTAGTCTCTAGCCTTGAACTTACTAGGTCATCCTGACTAAGGCTTGACTTGCTCACTGCAGCTTATATATCTTGTACAATTACAGGTTCCTGCTGAACTGTTTTAAAATAGAAACAAGTTCTACTCCTAGAGACCATGGGATGAAATCGTGTTGTGTAGCTATGGAATGAATGCCCAAGAACCCAGTAGGAGGGGAAAGAGCAGCTGTAGGAAATCCAAATTAAATTCACTCACCCTGATAAAAATGCAGTAGAAATGCTTGGGTTTTCCCAGATGTTTTGGTCATAAAAATGAATGAGCTAAGTTATTTTAGACTAAACTAATGTAAAGTAAGGGGAGGGAAAACAACTTAGAATACCATGGAATGGCCAGGGTTAGAGGCAACCAGCTTTACTGTGCGTGTATATGAGGAAAATGCTATCCTGAGCTGTGCCAGCTGGTAAGCAGGTCCTTAGCCTCCAGCAGCAGAAGCTAAAACATCTCCCGTGTATAAGATTCTATGTTGCCCTCCCAGGAAGTACTTCATTTGTCAGTCCTTCAGGTGATGAAAGACATTACTGAGATGTAATCAAGAAACTAACTCTTTAAGCACCATGTTGCTAAGGATATAACTTCAGTGTGATCAGGATGACTTACAGATCCTCATCAGATTTGTCATTATTTTCTCATTGAAGAGATAGGGCCTTTGCTATGCTGCGGAGTACAACGGCTAATATCGATAGGCAACACCAAAGCTATGATTACCTGAGGGACAGACCTCTGCACACGCCAGCGGTAGGTTACGTTGATTATGTTAGTGAGTAAGAGAAGACTCAGCCACTGTGGGCAGCACCATTCCCTGGGCTGGAATCCTGACTTGTGTAGGAAGAAGAAAGCAAGCTGAGTACAAGCAGTTTCTACCCTTTGCTTGTTGACTGTTCAATGTGACCAGCCGCTTCATTCTCCCACTATGACTTTCCCACCACAAGGAGCTGTAAGCAAATTCTGAACAATAAAGCTCCCCTTTCCATTAAGTTACTTCTGCCAGGGCATTGCCACAGCCATAGAGACGGTAACTAAGATGTCCGAGCTAGCCTTGACTTCCTCAACACAAAGCATCCTCCTACTTCTGTCTCCTAAATAGCGAGGACAGAAAGCCTAGAGTTACTGCCTGAGCAAGTCTTAGGATGATCCCACAGAGTCACCATGACATGTTGTTCCAAGCTTGCGCAACTTTCCAATACTGCAACATGACCTTGTCACCTACACAGGTCTCATTAAAGAACCCCCACAATTGAGTCATAATGGTAATAATGTCTCAAGTAAGCTCACAAAGTCTTCAATTGCTTTTGGCCACACCATAGCTATCTTAAGATGCATATAGCCATGGGCCACAGGTAGTTCATGCTTGCGTATTATCCTTTTCTAAACAGTTCGTGTTAAACAGAAATCAATAAAGACTAACCAGAATATTAAAATGTTAAGAAAAAAATATGGAATCAGTTAAAAATCTGTCCAACAGGGATCTGAACTATTGGGCATTTTGCTTTGTTTTGTTTTGTTTTGTTTTGTTAATGGAGCTAACTTAATTGAACTGAAATGCAAACATCACTTTCTTGTTGCTGATCCTGAAAACATGTAGGAAGAGAGATGGTAATAAAGGGAGAACACAAAGGAGGGAAAACATAGTAAGAAACCATTGGAAGGGAACCTTGCTAATGCTGCAACAACTTAAAAAGCCTCCAAATAAGCACATATGTTATTTGGAAAGCATTGATCAATAATATCCCCTACCATTTCAACAGTGATTTGAAAAATCGTACTATTGAAAGCATAACAAAACAAAATCTGGGTCCTTTGAAGTAAACACTAATGAAAATACTTCCTCCCTGTCCCTTCCTATTCTTTGTTTATGTTTGTTTGTTTTCTAATATCCTGGGCCTCTTAAAAGTTTACATGAAGCACCTAAATGATTAAGCATTTCCCATGTTCTAGGGCTCTACACTTAAGGTAGTAAGAAGAATAAAAGATTAATAAAGCTACACCAAAGAGGATGTCCCTAAGCAAATGCTGGACAGGGAAGACAGCAGCTTCTCGGATCTTCCCAAACCTAACTGGATGCTACACTAAAGCAGTCAACTGAGGGAGTGTGGAACTCTCAGGGACACAGGCTAAGGGCTCTGCACATCTCCTCATCTAAGAGGTAAGAATAGGGAGGCCACATCACAAAGGATTCTGTGCAGCACATCTAACCTTTATTTGGCAGGAAGTATAAAGTGTGTGAAGACCTGAACTACGGAAGTAAGTTCTTAGTAATGTCTCTCTGTAAACCGGATTGGTGGCATATTAGAAAATCTGTTGGGGGAGAACACACAGACAGTGTCTGACTTGTAAAACTGGTCTCTTTATTTTTAGATATCATGCATTGCATTTGTAATTAGTGATAAAGTAATCACACATAATTATTTGTTTATTGTCTTTCTCTCTCATTGAACACTAAGCTTCCAGGGAGCAAAAACTCTCATATTTATTACTTTATCTCTAGTACTTTGCAAAGAATTTGCTGTAGAATCCATGCAGAACAAAAGTTTACAAAGTAAATAACAGGATATAAAAGTAAGTAAAAAGAATGATGACGCTCAGAGAATGCAGAGCGGATACTAGCTCATGTCTGTGTTTCTGATCCAAGGCATGTGAGAGGATGCACTCTGAACAGGCAGTTCAGTAAAGGGCTTGGAAGTGATGAGAGATGAGCTGCGGCTGTTCATGCACTTGTCACCAATATAAACAAAGAATGGATGAAGTCAACTCAGAGAGCACACAGATTGTAAGGAGAATTTAAGAAGAGGAGGTATGGGATGTGGAACAGTCGGAGGGTGGATGGGGGTGGGGTAAATAAAATACAGGGTGTAAAAAAATTAATTAATTAAAAAAAGAAGTGCAACTACTAAGAGATAGTTAGAAGAAGGGCATATAGAAATAGAAAGGGTATCGTATGGACCTGGGCAAGGGGTATTATGCCAACTATTCCAGAGAGACAGACGAAAACAAGGGTGGAGAGGTAAGAGTAGGTATGACACATAGGTGGTCATTTGTAAGGATGGCTGCAGGAGTCCCAAGGTCGCATGGAGTACATGGAAGGGAGGATAGAGGGCAGTTAGCAGTGCATGGAAGACAGAATGGGAACTCGTAAACACATTAGGATTACACATAAATCCTTAAGAACACTGGCTGTGACCTACCAAACCTAGGTAAGGAGGTACAAGTTAACATCCTTGTCATTGTTTTTATAATAATGTTAAGGAAATAGCTTCCCCCACCTCACTATTCACAATGGGACTAACTATATCCTATTGACAAATTACTGTATACTCTGACTCAGATAAGGAAAAGCCATTGCAAACTCTGATATAATATCTGCAAGTGCGTCATAAGGAACTGCTTTTGTTTTGTTTCATTTTACAAAAGGGTTTAATGTATCCCAGACTGGCTTCAAACCCAGACCACTGCCAAGGCTGGCCTGGAGCTACAGATCCTCCTGGCTCGACCTCCCAAGTGTTTGAATCATACCCATGTACCATCGTGCCTTGCCGAGGATTGCTTTTAAATTTCTTCTTACCTGTTCTTTTTATTCTTATATATTTCAGTTAGTTTTTGTTGCACGTGCATGTGGGTGTAATATATCTTTTATGTGTGCGTGTGTTCACATATATGTAGAAGCTTGTGTGTTAAGACAAGAGTTTGACTTCAGAGGCCTTCCTTAACCACTCTAAACTTGTTTATTGAGGCAGTGTGTTTTGCTAAACCCTGAATACATAGTATAGCTCCACCAGCTTGCTTAAGGGGACCCCCTGATACTGACTCTCCAGAGGTGGGATCATATGTGGGCATATAGAAAGATGCTAAGGATATGAACTCTCCCACTTATATGTCAATTACTTTATCTACAAAAGTTTCTCGCAATCCTCAAGATTTGCTTTTAAAAAGAAATATCAAATAACAAGGGACCAAGTGTTGTAGCAGGACATGGAGATGACATAAGCAAGCAACTGAAGGAGAAATTTTCTTTGAAGCCAAGTGATGCTCAGAAATGCTTTGGGATCAGGCAGATGGCTGCCCCCCACTGCACTGTTTGTCCAAGTTCTCAATTGCATGTACAAGCTTGAGGATGGGCAAAGTTCAAGAAGAGAGGGCAATAGAAAAGCTAGATTTAAGTTTGGTTAAGCCAAATTATTAGAGGTTTTGTCCACATTTGTTTGGAGGAGAGCAAGAATGTAAATATGGCCACATGATAGAAAAGCATGTCAGACGTCTTAAGTCTTAGTTTCCAGGGACAACAGTTCCATGGGGATAAGCCTCTCCCCAAACACAAAATGGAGGTGTATTCCTTAACTTTTTCTGTTTTCCAGAATCATGAAGCTCAGGCAAAGTTTGGGGGTATCACTAGAACCCAAATAATTTTGAGGAAAAAAAAAACAAAGTTTTTCTCTTGTAGAAATGACTTTTAGAATTTCAACTTGAGAAAAAATTTAGAACCTAAGGGACCAAAAAGTCTAAGTCAGGCTCTACTCCAAGGTGGTAGAGTGCCAGCCTTAAGCAATATGGAGGCCAATGCTATAGGAGACACAATTCTACTATAAGCTTGATCTGCATAGCAGGCTGGTTAAGGGCACTGCTTTATCTCCCCCTAAATGACAGCTGTTCCTTAGATCTACTGAGCACCTTACACTAGACACGCAGTGAGCCATTCATGGACTCCAGTGTTGCTATGCCATTTCGCTCTGAGCAGACCCAGGCTTCTGGGTGAGTGGTTGAGCTTGAAGGGGTATTTAGGGTTCTGCTCAGAAGTTCAGCTGTCTTTTCTCTACCATTGCTGTTATTCTCTTCCACCATGCTTGCTGCTTGGTGCATACGCGTCATGCTTATGGGATCAGAGTCCCAACCCAGTGCCCGACGAGGGAATGACAGAAGCCTAGACAAAGTACTCTTCATTTTAATAAATCTGCTCATTATTAATGTCATTCGTCTCACCCTCTGCGAAGTACTTGAAAGTCAAGGTCTGCATGTTCGGAACAGATAGGCTGTGAATGGGAGCCTGAGGGGCAGTGATAACAGGAAACTTTTCCATCATTTTGTTTTTACCCAACACACCTAATAGCAGCTAAGCCATCTGAGTCTCTTAAACGATAGAAAGAACTAACCTGCCTTTATCCTCTCCGCCCCTAGCTCCTTAGCCCTGATTATGAAACTCCGGGCCAACCCCGGCTAATAAAATGATCGATCACCATCCAGCTGCCTTCACAGCAGCCTTGTATTAATGAGAAGCCTATCTGGATGCACTTCTATGAAGGGGCTGCATGCCTGGTTGGATATGCCTCCACAATAAGTCGCCATGGGGTTGCTAATCATTAATGGACTGCTCTGTGTGGAAATCAATCCAGGGCCTCATTTGTATCCCACCTGCAGCCACATGCCTAAGGGACTGAACTATTGCTTTTCTAAGGAGGTTAAAATTTCATAAAAGTAGGCCCTCATAAAGAGGTAAACATGTTTGTAAAGTTCTTACATTGGAGAGATGGTTTGGAAGGTTCCTGAAACACACATTTAAGGCTCAGGCCTGGAAGTTGGGGACCACAGCATCCTCCTTTAGGAAGATCATGGCTGAATTTTCCCTTTCTCCTCCTCTCATACTGGCTTCCTGGCTGGCTTTAGACTACTTGATGGGTACAACCGGCAGTCAGCATCCTGAACAATTTTCCGACAAAATCTACTCATAGAGAAACCAGAGTGCAATCAGAAAGCAGCCTCTGTGTTCCCCCAAGGCTATTTAATATGGGATCTGCCCTTTTCATCAGCCATTCTGCCAAACTCTGCAACCAAACTTCACAAGGTATATTTTAACTTTATTAGAGAAGCCACATTTGCTGTTAAAACAAAGCCTTTGCAAGTGCAGTTGGTCCTCCCAAACTCTGTTCTCCAGAGAACAGTGTGCAGTTAATTATACACCTTTGCTTAACAAACACAGTATGTTATTTCTTTTTGTGATCCCCTAAACAATATTGGCATAGATTCAAAGATGACTTTAAGTATTCAGAAAGGATGTGGGTAGGTTATGAAAATGCTATGCCACACTAGCTGTACAAGAGACTTTAGTCATCTATGAATTTTGACAGCTGCAGGTAGCATGGAACCAATTTCTCCAAGGTAATAAGACAATTTTATATTATCTACCATCCTTGTACTTCTGACCTACCTTTGTTTACAGGTCAAATGTTACGGTTTTTATTATATTATCTTAAACATAGCTTTCTCTAGGAAGTTGCTACCACTATCCACATTCAACTAGATGCACTTTTGTCTAAAAATGCTCCTTAGACTTCTAGAATCCTCCATGTACTTACAGTGGCTTACCTAATGGTGCTTGTCTAACAGACTACAAGTTTTAGCAGGCAGAAAATACTTGCATTGCATTCACTATTCAATCCATGTCTAGTTCAATTTTTAAAAATGTTTTAGCATATTTTATTAAATTTATATTTATTTGATGTTAGCAGGTAAGGAATATTTGTTACCATATTTACTATTCTAGCTATAGTTCAACGTTTTTTAGTAGATGTTTAAAAATATGTTATTAAACATATTTTTATTTGGTTTCTATTGCTTTCAAATATTTTGATTTTTATAAAGTGTGCGGAGTTCAAGAAATTAAGTTAAACCATGTATACAAGAGCTACTGAAGCTACAACACAAGTTTAACTCATTAATGCTATATCCAGTCATATCCATCCAATGTCATATCGACTGCTAGAACATGGCACCGGTGTCAGAAGTACACCACTTCTGAACACAAACGAGTCATTTGGTTAGCTTTTCTTCTCCCTATGTGTGACTCAGAACTCAGTGCCCCAAAGTGTGGTGCATTGGCAAACTCTGTAATCTGAAGTCAAGGACCACAGAGAAGATTCTATTCAAAGTCTTCTTGACCAACTCCTGCCCTTCTCTTGCCAACTTACTTCTTCTCTGAATCAAAGCATAGAAGCCAGACTGTATTCTCTTTGACTGCTGGAAGGAAGAGAATCAGCTCCTTCCACGGATGAGCCCCTTCACTGGTTGTCTAATACAGATTTCCATCTTACAAGCTAAAATTTTGGCACAGCAGGTGGTATTTATGCATATTTGCATTCATGTACATAAACACTCATATAACAAATATAATCAAAGACAAAGAGTATCAACTTGAGAGTCAATGTACAGAGGGGTTTGGGGGTTGTTTAGCAGGGGCAGGAGGGAGGAAATGGAGGTAGGATGAGGAAATTCTATTTCGAGGGGGAATGGTGGAATTCTATTTTAATTAAAACCATTAAAATTAATAATTTTGGCAAAGAATGAAAAGAAGAGAGAGATTGAGTTTTATAATTTGAACTCTCCATCATTTAATGACTTTTAAACAGTTCAATGTTTAACATAGATTGCCCAGTTCAATGAAAGAAAAGTTTAATAAATTAATAAAGAATGAATGCTTGATAGAATGAATACACCCATACGAGCAAGGAATATACCAAGGGAAGTAAAGCGATTTACCTTCTTATCCCATAATCATCCCACTCTGTGCTCAGGTAGCCTACACACTCTTTATTAGCCTCATCTTAGAGGCCAACGTCTTCCTATCATACGACATGGCAAGTGCATGCCCCAAGATGGCCTCCTGCAGCCACGTTAAGGGATGCCATCACACCCTGGTCTTGTTCACAATGAATTAACAAGATCTACTCATAGAGAAACCAGAGTGAAATCTTCACCTAGAAGCTGGTTTTCATGGAAAGTAGGATCCAAAGCATAAGCTTTATAAACATCCAGTGGAGGAGCAGAAATGTTAGCACTTGATGTTATCGTTCTAGTAGGTTAGGCTCTTTCATCTACTCAGCAAGAGAGTGGAACAGAAAAGGTAGCATGTGCTCATATTTACCCTTAAAATGCAGAGAGAGGCAAGAAAACCACCAGACCTCTCTGTGTCCTTTCAGCTACTCACGTAGCAGCTTTGCTCCTCCTGGACAAACTTACCTTCTGTTTGTCAACAGCACTGCTTCTGAAAGGAGTCTGCTCTGAAGAGACGTGTTTCAAAGCCAGTCTTCCTTTCTCACTTTTATCAAAGAGCACAGGATCCTACCATATCCATGCGCTATCGGAAACCAAACTCCTGCCTGCCATGCTACTGAGAAAGAAATAGAGTGCTCACATGCAGCATCATCAACAGTGGTCAAAATCCTTTAGGAGTGCTCCACACTAAACCTCAATGGCAGGTTGCCTCTCCATCCCTGGCTCTGTCTAGCAAGTCTCAGACAGCAGGTGTTAAGTGCAGTACCTTTGGCAAGGAGTACTTGGGCAGCTTTATCTGGGCGAAGGCCTCTCTCCGGTAGGACACGTAGTAGCTGGCTCTTCCACCTATTGTCACCTGGATCATGGGAGAAACAAGAAGAGATCAGATGGTGACCCAAGTTAGAAAATACTCTCCTGTCCATGAGTAACCTCAATAGGCTCAAAATTACCCTTTTGCGTTTGTCTGACGTTAGTTTTTTTGGATCCCTGATCCCATGGAATTCTTGAGTATTTCTGTGTCCTGGTGCTGAGCCAGTAAATACACAATTACAATGATAATCCCTGTGCTCCTAAGTAAAAACATCAGGCGATTCTGTATGCTGTCACTGTGCTTTGCAGATGAACATGCCTAATGTGCATTTTTTCCACTGAAAACAAAGAAACTAACAGCATCAGTTTCAATCATGATCTATTTGCCCAGTATTTGTTATTTTTTAAACAATTTATTAATGCATTGCAACCACAGCACCATGGTCATAAGCATTGTTTGGAGTTCTAAATGATCAGCATGGCTCAAACCATCACTACTGGGAAATTTCATTTCATTTCTGACAGTGACACTTTTCCATTCATATTCATAAATCCATGCATTGGACAGATGCTTTTTGATCCTACCCATGTGCAAGCTGAGTAAAGACAATGAAGGTAAGAAGAAAAGTCCAGACATGGAATGTATAAACTTCTGTTTATTCAGAAGGAGGAGGACAGGGAGATGCTCAGCCACTTCATTTGGCAAAAGAAGGATCCTTCATTAGATGACATGGTATCACTCCAAAAACTGGTCCACAAGCCTGGGTTTGTGGAAGAGTCCTGCCAATATGGAACAGCTCTGCAGAGGGCTGCTCTTGGTCCAATTACCCTAACTCAGGGGAAATTAATATTCACTGAAGAAGATAACATGGCCTGTTCAGAGAAAATAGCAGGAGGACAATAACAGCCAGGCTGCTGCAGTGGCAATTACTTCAGCACATGCTCCCTTCTCACCAAGCACAAGCTGGAGACCAGCCAGGACCTCATTTCTGGCCAAAGCTGGCAGCCATCCTTAGGAACTGCTGGGAGCGGTGGGGTGTAATGTCTCTGTTGAAAGATACCCATCACTCCTCATTCTGAAGGGTGACCTCCCCATGGCTGTCATCCTTTTCCTTCACAGATTTGAAGACCCCAAAGTAGGTACGTCAAGCTACCAGGTAGGGCAGATGCTAAACTCAGCATAAGGCAGAGCCTGGGAAAAGCCTGGTACAGAAAGAAGTTAAGGCTGTAAATGAAGAGTGACTAGTTCTCTCCTTCAGGTTTAGGGCCATTGCAGGTCTTCATTTTCTAATGAGATTTTAATTATAGAATTTTTATTTTTATTTTTCTAAATTACTTGTCATAAATCTACATTGTTTTGTGTTTGGCTTAGAATGTGTATTGACATACTGAGATTAATGGTTATTTTTAAAATAATCATTAAGTTCATAGACTCGGATTAAAATGCAACTCTTGGGCGTGGGCACACTCTTAGATCTTGCATGAACCTGTGCATTTATTTGTTTGGTTTGATTCTATTTTAATTACAAAATCAAAACATACAAACATACCTGCCAATCAAAAAACTAGATCAATAGCTTTGAGTTTGACATGCTTCAGAATCACCTGGATGGCTTATTAAAACTCATACTGCTGAGCCTCATGTCTGATTATATTGAGTTTGGTTGGGGTCAATGAATGGTCTCTTCTAATAAGTTTCTTGCTGCTATTGCTATCTGAAGACCAGACTTTGAATACCAGAGAACTAGATCTTTAACAGCAATCTCCATATACCTCTATGCTCCTCACCTGAACTTCCTGACTGCTATTATTCATAGTGGTGATAATTTTTAATTGATATGAAATTCCTATAATTAAACTTTTTAAATGCACAATTCAATAGCACTTAATTCATTCACACCATTGTCCATTTTGCCCTAAGGCATTTTGTCAACCCCCAAGGAGGGTCCTCCATATGAGATAACATTTAAGCACCCCAAATATATGCTGTGCTTAAAATCTAGTTCTCTATACACTCTCACTAAATCTGCCCTTTGGCACACACAATCTCACACACAACTTAGAATGTTTATGTTTCAGTAATGAATACAGATTATGGTTCTTAGGACCATAGAATGCGCTAACATATTAGAGGGCTATAGGAAGACCATACAGCCCAAGTGCTTCCCCAAGTACTTATGTAAGCACAGAATCTCCTGCAGATACTAAGATGCCTCCTCCCTACTTTACCTGACTATGTACCTCTTTTCCGAAACTCAATAATGCCTAAACTTATGTACAAGCCTCAAGAGTCCATGGAAAGGTCTTAGTTGCCATCAGTTTACCATGGTCCTGTCAATCAGCTTCTGAACTTTACCTCTTGCTTTTTCCACAGGGCACTCAACATTTACTCCTGTGCCATACATATTCCTGTAAGTGTGCCTTCATGTCTTATGACCTTGTTGAGGCTTCCTTCTTTCCTACACAAGTGCCACAATTTTAATGTTTGCATTTCTTCTAAAATGTATATTGAAGTTTAATGACCAGTACTATAATATTAAGATGTAGAGTATTTTAGAAGGTGAATAGATGTGAACACTTGATTCAATGAAGACCATCAGAGGCTTATAAAATGATTACAGGTAACTAACTTTAGCCTCTCTCAACCATCTATCTCTTCTGCTGTATGAGAGCAGAGTGTACAAGACACAAAGTCACAGTAAGAAAAAGTGCTCTTACAGACAATAGACACACCTCTGCCTTGATATTAGACTTGCCAGCCTCTTGGTCACAATGAAAACTATAGTTTTTATGTTTATAAGTCACTCAGCTTAAGATAAGTTATCTCAACAGCAGAAATAGTATGATACATAAATTGGCACTAGAAATGAGCTGTTGCTAAAATATACAAGAAATACATGGAAAGGGCTTTAGAAACTGAAATCAATGCTAGAAAAGGCACATATTGCAATGAATAGAGCCTTAAGGTGAAGCAAGCTTCAGAGAATTCTTTAGTCTTCCTAGAAATGACGTAAGCAGTTGTGATCAGCCTGCTGGTGGAAATGAGGACAGGAAACATGATGCCAATGAGATTTCAGATGAAAACCAGGAATGATGTGTTAGATACTGAAGGACAGTCTACCTTCAAAGAACTTACCTGAAATGGCAGTATATTCTAATATACGTGGACAGCAGAATTTCAGTGTACAGAGGAGAAACATCTTAGTGAAGGTACATCTGTCACATGAATCCTAGACAGCTTGTAAGATGAGAGAATTCATTTTGAATAGGGCTTGTGTTCCACAGGGAAGTGGTACTTTGAGATTTAGAAAATTCTGACTATGGTCATGTAAACAGTTAAAAGATGTGCTTGGACAAGAAGGCCAAAGGTGCGGTCAAGGAAAAATTTTTCTAAAAAGATTGGGAGGAACAGAAGGAAGGCAGATGGCATTCATTAAGAGGATGGAAGATTGGTCCCTGGGGCATTTGGAAGACTTCCAAAGCTACTACTCCCATGATAGGTCCAGAAAAACAGGGTTTTGAGGACAGAAAGCTTTAAAGGGCTTGGGGCTTGCTATCCAGCATCACTAAGTCTCTCTTTCTCAGATTATACTTCAGATCTTCCTGGATAGCCTTGTTGGGCCTTGTGGGTGGCCCTGGCCATGTCTCTAGAAAGTGTAAGGAATGAGCCTCAAGGTCATTCCTGTGGTACTAACTCTACAGGCAGAGTTCAAGGGCTACAGAAGCATGACTGCCTCCACCAGTTTCCAAGAGTGAAAAGTCCTAGGGAGCAGGAAGAGGATGCTGCAGGCATGAATCTTCACTCTTAACTAGGATGGGGGTGACAAGAATGTGGTCAGAACACAGAGGCTTCCACTTGAGAAACTCCCAATGAGGCCATGGAGTTGAGATTCTTCCCAAGACTCCAGGTACACACCATCAATTACGGAACTACAGTCTAGGAGAGCTACAGGTTCTCCAGTCCAGTCCATGAGTTCTGCTGTGTGGGCTATCCCCAGAAAAGCTATAGGTGTAGTTCAACCTCAATCTGCCTAGAAGACAGGACAAACCAAGATCATTTTCAATCTTCAGAATTAAAGTAGGTGGATTTATTGGAGTTTGGATCTACTTGACATCTGGTACTTCTTCCTGTTACTTGCTTTGGTTGTTTTGCATGGAGATATCCAGCCTATATCTAGCCCATCACTCTGTTACCATCACATAAGGACCCAGAGCTAGAGACTAATTTGTCTTAGGGTCAATCATACCTTAAGTCTCATCCATGTGATTTAGATGATAGTTAAATGATACTTTGGCTTTGGACTTTGAGGTTGTTTACAAGTTAAGACTCTGAGGTCACTAAGGTGGATTGAGGGCATTTTGTACATGACAGAAACCAAAAATTGGACAGAGAATACAGCAATGGACTATTATTGACGAAATGTTTAAATTCTCTCCAAGATTTCATATTAATACCTGATGTGTAAATGCAGCAAAATTAAGAGGTAGAATCTTTTAGAAAAGACCAAGCCCCAAGGATTCCTCCCTCATGGAGGTACAAATGTCCTAGCGATGTATGCAACCTCCTTCCTTTCTCTTCTCCTTTGCCTGAAGAGGCCAGTGAAGAAGTCCATGTTTTGGTTTTTGTTGTTATTGTTGGTGTTTTCTTTCATTGAGTATTTTCTTTATTTACATTTCAAATGTTACCCCTCTTCAGGTCTCCCCTCTGGAAAACCTCTATCCTATCCCCACTTCCACTGCCTCTATGAGGGTGCTCTCCCACCCACCCAACCACTCCTGACTTCCCATCCTGACATTCCCCTACACTGGGGCATCACAAGACCCAGGGGCCTCTCCTCCTACTGATGCCCAACAAGGCCATCCTCTGCCACATACACAGCCAGAGCCATGAGTCCCTCCATGTGTACTCTTTGGTTGGTGGTCCAGTCCCCGGGAACGCTGCGGGGAGGGGGAGTTCTGGCTGGTTGACACTGTTGCTCCCCTCATGGGCCTGCAAACCCTTCAGCTCCTTCAGTCTCTTCTCCAACTCCTCCATAGGGGACCCTTTGCTCAGTCTAATGGTTGGCTGTAAGTATCCACCTCTGTACTTATCAGGCTCTGGCAGAGTCTCTCAGGAGACAGCCATATTAGGCTCCCAGCAATCACTTCCCAGCATCCACAATAGCATCCAATAGTTTGGCGACTATATATGGGATGGATCCCCAGGTGGGGCAGTCTCTGGATGGGAAGACCATATTTTGAAAGTAGGAGATGAACCTTCTTCTGGCAATGAATTAGCCTCAAGCTTAAACTTGCTGGCCCCCAGACCAGGGGAAATCAAATCTCTATTTTTTTTTAAACACACTATCCAGATGTGGTATTTTATTGTAGTAACAGAAATGATTGACACAGATGATCTCCAGGAAGAATGTGGATATATGATAATCAGTTAAGTAGAGTTTGTTGAGCACATCAACCACACTCCAGAAATTCCTTAGCTCCTTTATAAATTCTTTAGCTATTCTTCACTGTACCATTATAAAAGGTATATGAGGCCAAGTGACTGGTCAAAGACAACTTTGAACCTCAGAAAGCTTAGCTCTACAACTGTACTCCCTCTCTAAGTAGCTGGAAGAATCAGAACTCTGTCTTACTAATCTCACTGTAAAACAGAACATATCTGTTTGATTCTTACATCTTTTTTTTTTCTTAAATCATACTTGTAAAGCTTTGCAACTGACATGTGTGTATGTTTCTCTGCATTCCTAGACAGCCTGTTATGACATTGATGGGACATTTTAAAAGCCAGGTCTTCTTAGAAGATGTGAGGCAGCATAAACAAATGTAACAGCAGCCACCAGTCAGTCGGTGTTAGGAGATGAAAGATGCTGCAGTGCACAGTTTACCTCATCATATCTATACGTTCCAGGTCAGGAGATTGGAAGGAGCTCAGCCAGTACATCCAACATGGCGTAGTCTCTCATAACTGCAGCCAGAAAGTCAACACTGGCTTCCTTACTCCTCTTTCTGCTTAAACCCTGGCCCAGGAATGAACAGGAAATTACACTTAACTAACAAGTGAATAATGATTTTCTGGGATTAATCTGCTTATCCACTAAGACTCTGGGTCTGCCTTCTACACAGTTTCATGACTACAGGTGGGCACACAAAATTTCTCTCCACTTCTGTCCCGGCGTGGACAGTCAAAGGCTTATTTCCATACAGTGTCTTAAACACCACATCCTCAGGAATGGAGCCTCAAAGTGCTATGGAGACAACCAGCTGATGTATTTGCAGTCTCTCCATTATTATTTGTGTGACTCTCTGGCAACCACACAGGAAGGAGTAAAGTTTAGCCACTATTAATCTATTTTGATGAACTTTTCTCTTCCTTACTAGCAAATTTCCTAGCACTGTAAATCCCAGAGATTATTACTACTCTCCCTGTCTGTGACACCTTTTATTTTACATTTGATGAATGTCATCCAATTATTTGCTCTGGGCCCATCCTTCATGCTAAACACAGAATTAGCTGGGTCTTTTCCTTACTAATGACTGGCTCGTTAATCTGATTTTCTGAATTTCCATTTTACAGGTTTAATTGGGCTCCTAGCCAGGGTAAATGATTCCTTTGGATAAATGTATTGGTCATTAAATATATCTGTCCCTTTTGAGTATTCCTATTCTTGCTGTGGCCAATCTTAACCTGACATGTCTTTTATTATTTATTTTCATCCATTTTGTTTCTGAATGATAGCCTTTCCTAGTGTACAGAGAGAAATGTGTATATAAAAAAGGAAATCAAAGCCAGTGAGTTACTTCCTGACCCTCACTGGGAATTCAGTTGTTGAGCCTCTGGATTTATAAGCAGACACAGGAAATATAAGAACAAAAATAAATATTTTTGAGTGCTTAACTTTCATGATATTATTTAATATCCATAATAATATTTAATGTTATTATTTTAATAATATAACTATTATTAGATATTAGGTTAGAGAGATTAGTAGCAGGTAGCATTTCTGAGCATTTCTCTCAAGTACTGTTCATCTGTACATACTAGCCTTCTATTTTATGTTCAGGAATAAAACTGACATGTAATGAAGTTATACATAATACTCCAAAATACTAGCAAGTAAATGGTGACTATGGAATTCAAATAAAATATTTATGTTTTATTAAAGCTTATGACAATCCTTGCATTGAGTGAAACTCTCAAATTTCTCCATGAAGAGGGAATAGATCCCATATCACTCCACATGCAATTTTACAGACAGGATGTCCATCGCTCTTTCTGTGTGGAGTTTCTGTCAGCTTCCCAGTCCCTGAGCAGTCAATGCTCTGTTGTTGCCATGACAGAAAGGTGCTGCTCTCAGAATTTTTGCATAAGAAGGATCACAGTAGAAATAAGTTTGGCTTACACAAGGACTGCTGCTCTCATAGAAAATGACATCTAGAAGCTTTTCCAGCTAGGAGATTGAGCTGAGCCTAATAAAATTTGAATAATAAACATGAAGAAAAGTGGCCACAATTGTAGATATGTGTCAGCTGACTATCACATGGCTCAGATATTGTTTCTTACTCCTTAAAGAAGGGAAAGGGATACTCGAATCTTTAAAATGTACAGTTACCTTTTGCAAATCCTTTGCTCATTAATTCCACTCAGGGTATTCAAAAATAAATCTCAATGTTTTTAAACCTTTATCCCCTTCTCCACTTAATCACTAATAGAATTTTTTCTTTATTTTAAAAACAAAGAGATAGTATTCTCAATACTGGACCATAAGAGTGCAACTTTATGCCTGCAGTCCCAGATGCCCAGGAAATCAAGACAGTGAAATCACTACTTCATCTTCAGAATTTAAGGTCAGCCTAGGCAATAGAGTGAAAGTTACATTTTAAAAATGAGTCAACGGACAGCCATAATTCTCACCAAACACTTGCTCTCCTGTCTATACAGATGCTGACTGTCATGGCAGCTTTCTCATGGTGGAAGGAAATGCCTCAGGTAAGAGGAGCTCCTTACCCAAAGCTGCTTTGCTAAGGTACCTCCCCACCTGTCTATCTCATTGATGCAGCACATGGAACAACACAACATCCTATCAACCAGTCGTCTCCGATGCTAAACTGTTCAGAGTTCAGTATGTGTCTCACCTGAGTTTGCTCATTTACCCTCTGTCGTATACCCCCTTTTATATCGTAGTGTTAAGAAAGAGTGAATCTATTACACAACACTGTATCCCAATGCTAAGGCAGGACCTTCTTCAATCCAGATTTGTACATAAAACCTTTTATTAGTACCAACAATAAGAGTGCCACAATAGCTTCACCAAGAATAGATTGGGGATGAAAACCTGATGCTGAAGCCAATATTTCTTTCTCTTTCATGACGTGTGTCTATAGGGATGGAGGAGGATGGGGGAAGTGAGTAATGAATTTGCCAGTCAAGTCACTTGTCATAAACTACTGATGAAGCAACTACTACCATTGTCAGCCAGGTAGCCAGCTTCACTGCTCATCAAAACCATCACCAGACCACTAACCTACCTCCCTGCTTGTTACAAATGCGGGTAGGCAAGAGAAAGGTGATGAGCAAGAAAAACAGTGAGCTTGTGATGACACAATGGCCAGAAGAATTAATGTGCTTAACTCTGACCACCTGTATTTCATCAGATATAACAAAGGAACTCGGTTTCCAATTACCTGTGTCTTCAAAGGGAATATTTTCCCCAATTTTTTGAGAATAAATCCCATTAGATGGTACCCTAGAAATAGATCTGAAAATGACTTCTCCCCCTTGTTGATTTAATGACTTTGGAAATTAATTCAGATTTTCTCTTCTGAAAGGCAAATATATGACTACTATTACTGATGATAAAGTATTGGAATAAATTCATCTTCACAGCATGCACATGTGCACGCACGTGCACACGGACACACAAATACACTGAGAGAAAGACAGAGAGATGAAGAGAGAGAGAGACAGAGATAGATGCTTATTTTATATTACTTGTTCAGGGAAATTTGCAGAGAAATATGCCTGTAGCCATATAATACCTTCTGGAGACTGACTATGTAGTAGTTATGTATAGTCACCTGATCATACTGGCCAAACATAGAGCTATGAAATTATTCTTCTTATCCTGAGCCGGGATGACATTCTAGGGGGACCAAAAATAGAGAGCACCAATCCTATATGTGTCACAGATGATCATTAATGAATACAAGTTAGTTCCCATAAACAAATTACCTTGGGGAGGGAGGCATCAGAGAGTTCAGCTTTGCTAATGAATTGAATGGCCTAAAGAAATTAGGCAGTCCCAAAGTGGCAGAGTTCAGACTGAAATGTAGGTTACTATGTCCTGACAAGGTCAGTTCCACCAGAGAGTCCAGAATAAGTCAAAGTTGTCTACTCTGAAGCATCTCCAATGGATGACTAGTTTAGGGCAAATCATAAAGACCCATGCCTAGGGTCAACCAATTTCATAGTGGCTTGTCCTCCTTGGCCTCCAATTCCCCATCCCAGTCATCTTTATTTCCCTCTGGATCGCAGGCTCTTTGTTGACAGCACTCTTCCGGCACTTACTAGTTCTCCAGTAGGAAGTTGGCCCACTTGTAGAGCTATATTGATTTTGAGGATATATAATGTGTCTTATTGTTCTCTTGGTCCTCTCTTGGAAAGCTATGCAGATGTCACAGCATCTGGAATCTTTGCAGTGCTCTAGGCTCTTAGTTTTTCTTTCTTTTCACTGTTTTCCATTGTTCATTGATAATTTCATGCAATATACTTTGATCAAATTCATTCCCCTCCACTGACTCTTCACAGATCCTCCCTCACCTTCCAATCCAACTTTATATGATTTCTCTCTCTTAACACACACACACACACACACACA
>NW_022196904.1:179918900-179928552 GCF_008632895.1 Mastomys coucha | reverse complement strand
CCACCACCACCACGGAGTCTGAATTTATTATTCTGATTCTCATTTGACTCAAATACAACCCAAGTGATTTAATTACATCATCATTTTATAGTTAAAGGGCCCAAGGTCCAAACAGACTACTTTAGGTCACTTTGTTGCTTAAACTTGGGGTTCAAGGTAAACCTCAAAACTTCTGACTTTTAATCCCAAGCTTTTTTCATTTTTATATACTTCTAAAATCTGTTTCCTATGTCAGAAATAAAAAGAAAAAAACAGAGATGAGAGACAATTGCATGGATTGTTATATAAGTGGGTAGTGATTTTTCATCAAATATTCCTTTGAGTGGTTGATAACAACTCAACATGAAATCAGGAGCTGTAAGAAAGTTCACCTGCCTGTGGGCAACAGAGCAGCCAATGACAAGATGTTCTTAACCAACCAGTGTGGAGTCCACATATTAATTAATGCTGTGAACAGATTCACACTATCTTGAACTTTCTCATATTTGAGACAGCATGATGGATAGTGGTTCTGGCTTCACTGTGTTATGCATAACATTTATCAGTAGGCAAGGGCATGTTGAGCACCTCTGTGCCAACACTGGGTCAATTATTGTCATGGAGGCAGTGACATCAAGGAGTCCACCATCCTTTGAGAAGGCAAGAATACTATACAAGGTGTACCAACACCAAAAAAAAAAAGTATTGACAGTGTCATGTCCACCCCTATCCTAGGCAGGATGAAGGCTAGTTCTGTAATATTCCCTGCACAGAACATCCATGGTTGGGAGAACTTAGTACAATGTACCTTTCTACAATTAGAATGGATTAGTGTTGGATACTGTGGACACCATACCCATCCTACTGATGTTTGCAGAAACATCAAGGGACAAGAAAACACAAGGCAACAAAGTCACAGAACAAACAGAGGGCTAAGCTGACTTTAAATACATAATGCTTGACCCTGGAGAGCTTGTGGATATAGACACCCTTTTAAATCATCATCCACAGTGTGTCACATATAAATGCTCACACACATGCATGCATGCACCCAACCGCCAATACACATACACTTATACACAAGATCATATGTAATATACAAAAAAGTGTGATTTAATAATCCTGCAGCCTTGTAAGAATTTATCCCTGTGGGGCAGTGGTGGTGCACACCTTTAATCCCAGCACTTGGGAGGCAGAGGCAGGCGGATTTCTGAGTTCGAGGTCAGCCTGGTCTACAGAGTGAGTTCCAGGACAGCCAGAGCTATACAGAGAAACCCTGTCTCGAAAAACTAAAAAAAAAAAAAAAAAAAAAAAAAAAAAAAAAAAAAAAAAAAAAGAATTGATCCCTAACAATGAAGGGCATTCTGCTTGCTGAATGAGGTGATGAGGATAAGGCACAGAGATGAGAGAGGCCAGACAGGTGGGATTGCTCTAAGTGACAAACGGAGAGGGGATCAAAGAAAAAGATGGGGGAAAAGGTATGATATAACCTAGAGAGGGAAAAAAAAGAAGAGGAAGGAAATCAGAAAATCCAGAGATGCACATAAATGAATGTAAATCAAGAAGGTGACAAATCACTCATTAATTTGAAATGAGGTGCTTCAGAATGACAGAAAGAAATAACACACATGTGTAGGTTGTATTTGTTAAGCTGCATGTATTCATTCAACTGCATAGGAAAGATTCCTTGTAGCTCATGGTTTCAGAGAGTTTAGTCCTTTATAGTTTGGCTCTGTATTTCTGAGCCTGTAGGTGGAGAAGAATATCATGATGTCAGAAAAATAGGGCAGAGATTATTCGCTTCGGTAGCCAATATGAGGGAGGAGGAGGAGTGGAAGAGGGAAGGGAAAATGGGAAAAGCAAGGGAGAAAGGCGAGGAGGCATGTCCACTAGAAGCAAAGGACCTTCCTCTAAAACTCTCTTCCTTCAGCTAGGTCTCAGTCCTAGCGTCCTCAGTATCTCCATAATGTCTTCAACACACAAGTCTTATGAATGACACCTGACGTTCACAAGGTAATGCTTTATGAATGACACCTGATGTCCACAAGGGAATGCTTTATGGTGCATGACATAAGCACCACTTTATTTCCAATCTACAACTAACTTAGTTATGCTCTCTATTGCTGGGCTGAAACACCATGACCTGAAAGCAGGTTGGAGATGAAAGGGTTTATTTGGCTTATACTTCCATATCACTCTTCATCATTGAAGGAAGTCAAGACAGGAGCTCAAACGGCAGAAAACCTGGCCAGAGCAGCTGATGCAGAGGCAGTGGAGAGGTGCTGCTTACTAACTTTCTTCTGACTTTCTCAGCCTGCTTTCTTACAAAACCCAGGACCAGCAGCCCAGGGATGGCCCACCCCATCAGTCAACAATTTTAAAAATGCCTTATAGACCGGCCTACAACCTGATCTGATGGAGGTATTTACTCGATTGAGATTCCTTCCTCTTAGATGACTTTAGCTGGTATCAAGTTGACTTAAAACTAGCCAGCACAATAATTTCACTAACCTTACTGTGGTTTTTTTGCTCTTGTAAATAGTAAATGAAGTCCCATTTGAAGAAACTGCCCCAGAGTGACAGCTGGGAGCCAAGTCTTCTGCATTGGTGCACTTTTGGGTAACTTGTTTAGTTTCTTGTGAAAAGTAACAAAAGAGAGAAAGCGCTAAAGCTGATGCACACCAAGAACTCAGAATCATTTTTCCTGTGAACACTGCTTTCTGATCCACAGCCTATTCAGTGTGGAGATAATCTTCAATGTAGTATCTTCAGGTTCTATACTGACAGTTTATAATTTGTTTATCCAACAATTCCAGGGCAGTTTCTAAAACTTTTCTCATTTATTTTTACGATTGCAATGTAATTCCATCATTCCCCTTCCTCTTTCACCTTCCAACCCCGACCTTATTTTTCATTATTGTTGTTACAAATAAGTATGTATATGAAAATATAACCTGCTCAGTACCATCCTATATTTTAAAGCATTTACTCTATGGTGAACTTATGCATGCTTATTTATATCCTTACATAGTTTTTGATTCCATTTGCCTCAGACAAATTCATCTACAGGGTTGTGCTGGTTCGTCATTTAAATGGCAGAACCATGCAATGGTTGTAAAAGAAGGCTCTCAGGCCAAATGGACCACATCAATGTTCTGTGCCACTGCTTATAAGTATTTTATTTGAACCTGGGAAGTTGTGTATCTTCCCTGTATCTCTTCTAATAAAACATATGGTGCCAGGACAATTACATTCATTCACAAAAGGCCTAGCTCACATTCTCCCTTACGCTGGGATTCTCTAAAATTTCAGAATATTCTGTGGTGAAGAAAATCATCCAGGATCTAAAACCAATTTAAGGCAGAGGAAAGGATGCTGAGAACTAGTGTCTCTAATGGCTGAGAATCCCCTCCCTTCCACTGAGAACTGTGGTGTCTCTAACAGAGCAGAATCACTTCCCATCCGTTGAGAATTGTAGTGATTCTAATGCAGGAGAATCACCTTCCATCCGCTGAGAACTGTCACGTTTCTAATGGAGGAGAATCACCTCCCATCTACTTCACAAGCATGTCTCCGACAGTTCAAGGGAAGAAGGAATGTGTCCCTTGCATCTTTTCCTCTCACACAGAGAACACCCCAGAAGCAATTACACAGCACCAGGAAACACTAAGAACAGCCACATTCGGAGTTCTCAGAGGATTTTCTCTGTGTTACATCTGGAAGCAAAAGGAAACCTGCAAGCTTGTCCCAGGGAACTGGACATAAGGCCTTGGGATGGCAGACCCTGCTCTAATTACCACAGCATGTCTTTCCAAAGCGTGTATCTCTCCTCAAAGTGTTCCTCACAGAAGAGGATGCAAGCAATCTTGTCGAGCCATCCGAAGTAAGAAGGCTTAGAAAGCCATGTGGATGTGGTTCAGCTCAGGTCCCTGTGAAGTATGTCCTCAGCTAGAGAAACACCAGAAGTAGAAGATGTAGGTTAAAGGATCGAACAATTCTGAATGCAAGAAGCAGAGAGGAAAAGCCAGGCCTGTTGTTGTTGTTGCTGCTGCTGTTGTTGTTTTGAATGGAGGCTTGCATTATAGCTTCAAACCTAGAGGCACGGCATGGAGTAAAGTTGAGACAGTATGGGTAGGGGGAGCCAAGAAGGGTGGGAAGGAGTGGCTGACAAAGAAGCAGCATATTCCCAATGCCTTCCTCCCTCCCCCCAACCCCCAGGCCTAAGTTCTAGCATAGCTGCTGTGTCTTAGAGCTCTGCCTTCCCCATGCCACTCCTGAGCTCTGGTTCTTAAATCCAGCAGGTCTGTCTGCTAAGCCCTCCTCCCCAGGATGGCAGGACTAATCAGACTCATCCTTTAAACATCTTCATCTTATTACTTTCATAATCAGCTTCTAATGTCCTGTTCAATAGACGTGGGGCCAGCTAGACCCAACACTTGAACAGCTGCTTGAGCTGTGGAGCTATTCTCTGCGCCATTGATCACAAGGACAAAAATCAATCCTGGCTAAGAAGAAAGAAGTTAAAAATAAATTGCGGGGATTGATTTCTGTTCAGACCTTCTGACTCCCAATTTAGGAAGGGGGAAGGAAGGGTGCTTGTGTGTGGATCCTTCTGTCATGAAATCAGTTCTTACATCTCAGGCTTGAGTGCAAACTCTGAAGATGTTTTATATATTCATGTAATTCTTTTTATTGTTGTTGTTTAATTTTTTTATTAGATGTTTTCTTTATTTACAATATCTCCTTTCCCAGGTCATGTAAGCCATGCTATTTATTTTTGCTCTTTAGTATCAATCAGAGGTAAGATTAACTTAAATCATGAACTCTTATTAAAATAGAAGTAAAAGAGGATCAGAGAGTTGGCTCCCTTGGCAAAGTGCTCACTCTGTGAGCATGAGGAGTAAAAGAAGGGGAAAGACAAAGAACATCTCCAGCATCCAAATGAAAAAAAAATATATAGGGGTGTGGCAGAACCCACCTGAAATCTCAGGACCAAGAAGACAGAGAATGTAGGCTGAATGTTGTCTGACTGGTCTAGCTGAATCAGTCAGCACTGGGTTTAGCGATAGACCCTATCTCAGAAAATAGGATGGAGACTGACATCAATATCTTCCCTACACACACACACACACACACACACACACACACTCACATGCACACACACATGCACACATATACACATACACACATACGTACACACACATGTACACACATATACACGCGCGCGCACACACACATATACACAGATACCCACACACACACACATGCGCACACGCATGCACATACGCCCATATAGAGGTGTTAAGGGAGACAAAGCATGGAACATTATGTGTCCTGTCATCCCAGTGCTGACGAAGCTAAAGTTGGAAAGCTCTCAATTTGAGTTCAGCTTGAGCTATGTAGTGGGAAAAAAAAATCCAAAACAATCAAAAGAAGAAAAGCATGCTTTGTCTAGTTCACTACAACATCCCCAGTGTGTGGCTACTGTGCTTTGTGGATGGTAAGAACTTCAGAAATATTTGTTGATAGCCAGAGTAAATAAATGAATAGATTTCTATTTCTGTCTCTTGCCATTATGTAGATATATTCATAGATTTATTAGACTATGCAATTATTGTTCTTTTGTTTGTGTACTATCTCTCTCTCCCTTAGATTATAAACCCTCCTATGGTAGGTACTACATTTTCCTTATTTGCATATTTATTTCTATATGTGTGACCTCCAGGGAGCATAACCGTATTTACTTTTGGACTTTTTATTTCATGTTTACTCAGTTATTTCTTTTTTGTGTTCCCCAAGAAGCTGTGGTGGGGAATGAAGAAAAAAGAAAAGTTCAGCATTTTTGTGTGAGATTTAGCAACAATGCAAATATCCTTTCTCTACATAATTCTTATATCGAAGATATGAGATATGGAAATCCCCCTGAGTAATATGCCCTTCCTTTGTGACTGAAAGGAACAACCTATATGGTGAGCAGATCTTTGGAATTGTTGAGTCAGAAATTCTCAGAAGGTCCTGCCTAAAGTCAAAGGGACCATTGATTTCCAAAATAGGCTCTCTGAAAATTTAAGATTCAGACAAGTAACATGAGGGTGTCTCTAAATGGACCATGTATAGTCTGGGGGGGTGTCGAAGCTGTATAGACTCTTGCCCTTACAAAGTAGGTCCAACCCATAGGCATCTGGCCTTTATTTTTAGACTCCCCTGATTCATTTATCTCAAAGTAGTTCTTAATCAGCAAGAGCACCATAAAGTTTCAATGATCTTCTTAATGCAGCCCCTCATCTTGTAAAACAACAAGTGAGATTTATAGAGGATTCATGGTGGCCCAAGATCCCAGATATTAATGATAAAAATGCAATCACGCCAAGGAATACTTCCCCTCAGTTGCCTATCTTACCAAGGCATGCCAGTTTCCTCCCATGGAAGGTTCTTTGCCTTGCACACTGTACCTATGTTGGCCTGTCAAGTAATTCCCCTACTGTGATCCCTACTGTGGATCTCCTTCCATCTAGTCTGTCACAAAACAGTGCTTTCTTATATATTTTTGAGGATTTCTCATAAGCAACATGGAGAGTTGAGTGGCTTCCTCCATCATTTGCCATCAAACAAAGAGAAGCATAATGACTTCTCAATAAATGATTGAAAATTCAACGGACGAATGAGAGAGTAAAGGAATCTAACTGCCAATTGGTACTTCTTTCTTTGATTGAACCTATCCAAATCGATGAGATGTAATCAGGCTGTCTGATTAATCACTGTTTCTTCCACGGTAAAACTTCAGAAGACTCTATTCTCATTGACAATGAGCGGAAGCAGATTTGCAGTCCTAAAAGCTGCTTGCAGAAATTCAAAATGTTTGCTCACTACATTAGGTAGGTTTGGAGTTAAGAGCAAAGTGATTAAAAATTGTAAAAGCTGAAACTCTGAAATTAATAGACATATCTATCCTAGTTAGAAGGGTAGTGGAGAGAGAACTACCAATGGCCTACTTCTCAATCAACATCCCAGCTGCCTTCATTCTCACCATGCTGGGTTTACAACAGCATAATTATTCTTAATAGGAAAAGGCTACAGAAAAGAAATTCTCCTGGGAGCTGTGGATAGAGGAGGAGGAGGTGTCCAGGACTTGCAGAGACTTGGCAGGGAAGTGAAATGGGGATGCTTAGCCAAGTCATAAGTCTAGGCTCCTCTGAGTCCTAGAAGGAAATCCAAAGAAAATTACATGCCCAGCTTTAAAATGTAGCAAGAAAAGTATCCAATGAGCAAAAGGAGAAAGAGTAGCAAGGTTGATGTGAAGGATGCTTTGCCACTGTTACTGCATCGTCACTTTGTATCTGTGGGATGGGTGTGTGAGGATTATCTCTCAGAGACACAGGAATGACCACAATGTACTGAATGTTTCATTTGGTTGATGATACAATCAGTTTCTAATAGGAAACAAGATTTTCCCTTTTGAACAGAGTCTAGTTCACTTGTCAGGAAGTGGATGAGACTTTTCTCACCTAGTGACTACAGAAATTGGACACCATCTACCTATTTTGCTGGTAAAGCCTCGCAGAGGAGCACCTGAAACTTATTCGGTGCTAATGGGAAGAAAACACGAAACATGAGCTAGGCGGCTGTCTTCACCATGGCTGTCTTCACCATGGCTGTCTTCACCATGGCTGTCTTCACCATGTTTTAGAAGCTCAAGCATCTCCGAGGTCACGTTTAGGCTCCCATTTCTCTGGCTACATGACAAAGTGGGATTCTATACACCATAGAATCTTGGTAACCCCACACTGGAAAAGTGAAAACAGTATAATATTTATCACATAAAAGCTTGTGAACATTGAAATTATTTCAAATAAAGCAAATCATATCAGATACACATTTGGCATTATATGAATATGAGGTCCTTTTCCTATAATAACCACTTTTTTTCAGTTTGATGATGGTTGGGGGAGATTTGTGTGGTCAGGAATAGAAGAACATCCTACAGGTCATTGCTTCTAAAACTAAAAATGGCAAGTCTCCCAACTGTATGAGAGATTATAAACTGGGCGGCTAGTATCTACTTTGAACTGATGTTGGGAAAACCCATGTGTTGTCTTAGTCCACACACCTACCTACCTTCTGGCCAGCTCTCAGAGGCTGTCTCTAATGATAAGAAGCTCTATACATAGCCACCATGAGTGGCATTATCCAATCATTATATAGATAATCCTGCCTTCTCTTCCATATGGAGAAGCTACTGCTTGTTTTCTTAACTAATCACAATAACTCAGCCTTCTATATACCTATTCACAATTGATCAAGGCCAAGCCAATAGATGGTAATTCAAGCTTGGCACTGCAAACCTAGCCAGCTACCTGCAGCAGCCAAAAACCCAGTATGAAAACGATTTTCTTAAATCTTTCTGATTAGAATCTAAGATCCCATTGAAAAGTGTGGTTCATCTTTACCAAACGAAGATTCTATTTTCCAACTGACAAAGGCTACTGAAAATGAAGAACTGGCCAAAATGAAGCAATCATGTGAGTTTGGGAGCCCAGATCCAACTGGTACATTGACGATGTAGCCTCTGCATGAAATCTCAGAGAACAGTGGAAGCAGGAGCAGAAAGACTGTAAGAGTCAAAGGATCCTGCCCCCAGCTGTAAGATGGTGTCTTCTAGAACTGATAAGGACACTACATCTGTGAAATCTCCAATAGGGTTGCCTAAACAAGACATCCATAGTGACCATACAAGTTGACTTGTCAATATGAGTGGGGAAAAATCCCAAAAGACCCCACCCTAGAGGAAGAGCTATAGGCAATTAATGGCTGCTGTGAGAAAGAAAGTCAGTTTTCTCCAGGGAACATTACAACATAGTAATAATTAAAGAAGAGATCATGGATTCTAGAGGTGAGGCAAAGGAAGAGTTGAGTGGTAAAAGTTATGTGAATACAGTTCTCATCTATGAAATTCTTTTTTTTTTCTAGGAGCAATATTTTGTAGTTCCATCCATTTGCCTACAAAACTCAGGATGTCCTTGTTCTTAATAGCTGGGTAGTAGTCCATTGTGTAAATGAACCGCATTTTCTGTATCCATTCTTCTGTTGTGGGACATCTGGGTTGTTTCCAGTTTCTGGCTATCACACACAAGGCCACTATGAACATAGGGGAACACATGTTCCTGTGCCATTTGGACATAATTCATGCTGAAAGAGGGAGTAGGATGGGATTCCTCAAGGTAGGAGGTAAACCTGGAAAGAGAACTAAGGAAAACACTGGAAAGGGCAAAGCGGAAGGAAGGAGGGTGGAGGGAAGTCACCTGTGTAGCAAGTACTATGATCCCAGAGAGGAATGTGAAGAGTATATTCTGTTTAGAATGGAGGAAGTGCTGGAAGAAGGGTGCTTAGGATAGGCATGGCAGTCAGGAGTCCTACAGGTAGGCTGCCCAAGTTAATCACTGAAAAACATTGTAAGCATATAATTCAGGAGTATTTTTGATAAACTCAGCCAAAGCAATTTCAGTGGAGTGGCAGAGGCAGTCACAGGTGGGTTTGAGAGAGGGAAATGGGAAAACAGGAAGATGAATACAGGTGGTGCTCAATAAATTGGTAGCAAATGAAATATGAGACTTGTCTAAGGAGGAGTGTAGAGGTCAGAAAAAGCTCAGATCTGCTTTCTTTAAGAATGGTAGAA
>NW_022196904.1:179899045-179918783 GCF_008632895.1 Mastomys coucha | reverse complement strand
AAAAAAAAAAAAAAAAAAGAATGGTAGAGATTTGAAAATGTGTGACTACAGTCGGAAGTTCCAAAACAGGCATCAATGATATAAAGATACAGAAGACACTGAGATGGATGGCTAGTCTAACACTCTGTGAAAGAGAGGAAGAGAGGGGCTTAGTATTTGAGTGGAGAGACTGGTGCCTTTGTTTCTGGCATTGTTCACTTTACCCATTATTCTGGCTACATACAGATTTCATAGAAATATCTGAGTCTTTCAAGGAGAAGTGAATCCTGAGTAAGAACAATCGCATAGGTAGTTTTTAATTTCATTTGGTAAGAAATGATCCAGGAATAGAAACCATGCAATTAGGAATCAAGAAATAGAGATGAAGAGAAAGCCATTCCAGGCAAATCACTAACTTGTTATCACAATGGCTCAGTACCACTGTGGTCCTATCAAAGAAAACTTCTAGCAAATGAAGCTTAGAGTTGTCCACCTGAAACTGGAGGAAAAGATGCTAAGACAATACCTACTGAGTCTTAGAAGATCTATTGTCAGAGGTTCTAGACATCCTGGTTTGTGTCTGTCCCAGAATGGTCAAGAGGTCTCTTGCGAGGATATAAATTGAGGATAAATGAGCTGCAGAACAAAAAGCAAGAGATCTCCAGGGCAGTGAAGGCAAGCTGATAGCAGGCCTCCCTTATTCACAGCTGGTGATGGATGCCAACATGAGCCAGAAGGATGAGCAGTGAAACCTGTAAGATGTCCTACAGGTTCACTGAGCACCGTCATTACTTGCCTAGCAGCACTCTGCATTTATTACTGAGAGCATCTTAAATACTAGCAGCAACTCTTACACCAAGCCACCAAATTTAATACATGCTGTGTCCCAGCCACATGACAACTGGTGCTGGATATAGAAAACACATGTACTTAAGATTCTGGGAGTGTTTCAAGTGTATACACCTAAGCATATCTATATTGGATTTCTTATGAAGACTGTCTCTATCTTTGTAATTTCCCTTAAAATTTCTGTGTTGTAATTGTGTCCCTAATGATGAAATTGCTATTTATTTAACATTCGAAAAAGCTTTCCCATTAAAGCTGAATTAACATCATTTAAAATATCACCAAATAGTTTTCTTTGAATAATTACACTCTATTAATTACTGCCACGGGGCTTTTTTCCTATCAGAAAGAGAACAATTAGAGAAATAGTGGCTGCACCATAGACACATCTCCATGTCCCATGATGAAGTATAAAGTAGTCTCTTCAATAAACTATCAAAACCTTGATGAACCAAGACCAATATGTTACACATCTTCAAAGATAATTAAAGCTCAGAACATATCTTGTCTCATGAGATCATGAGAGGCGGATTTCCTTTATGATAATACCATGCAAGTTATGTAGGAAGGCTTTATCCTGCACAAATGTTGAACCATGAGCCGATCCCATGAATAATTCAAAAATGAATTTGGCAAAGAGATTGAGTAATCTTTCATTTGACATGCTTTAAAAAAAAAAAAACTTTAAAAGAGGGTGTATATACACAAAGAAGTAAGGCTGAGTTTAGTGTGTGTGGATTAGTGATGACTCTGGGCTTTTGTAGGGCTTTGTAGTTTTCAAAGCACTTCAAATGCTTATTATCAGCTCCCTTGATCCTCACAACAACCTTCCAATTTGCACAGGGCAAGTACCATGATTCCGATCTACAGAGATGAGAGAATGAGTTCTCTGAGAGTCTATGTAACTTGTCAGTGTTCCCTGCCTGGTATAGAGAAGATCTCTGATTACAGAGCAGGTCTTAGAAACCAGAGCCTTTTCCCTCACTCAGTCTCCTGCCTCCTTGAGTCATAAATGCTTGTAGGGCAGGGACGACATCTTCTGCCTCTGTCATGTTACATTGCACTTAGCATATTTTCTGGGGCTCAGTAGAGACCTGTCTCTTAGCTTTGGACAGTCATTAATTGCCAGTACTTAGGAGACATCTCACCATACCTTACAACAGAGCTACGTTTCTCTGCATATGCACGAGATTCTTAAAATCCAACAGCATCTGGTTGGCTTGATTGTGGAACTGTAGTGATTTAAGAAGCGGTCTGTCCATTGTTCCATCCTCATTAAAGCAGGGATTTCCTCTGAACTACATCCAGAATATTACTCGGAGTTGAAAGTAGGAATAGGTACTAAATGAATCTATACCATAATGTCTGTCCCTATGAAATTTTTTTAATTAGATATTTCCTTTATTTACATGTTATATGGTATCTCCTTTCCCAGTTTCCCCTCTGAAAAAAAGAAAAATAAAATAAAATAAAATAAAACCTGTTCCCTCCTCTTTCCTCCTGCTCACCAACCCACCCTCTCCCACTTCCTGACCCTGCCATTCCCCTACACTGTGCCATAGAACCTCATAGGGCCAAGGGCCTCTCTTGCCCTTGATAACTGACTGGGCCATCCTCTGCTATACATATGATGCTGGAGTCATTAGTCCCACCATGCGTACTCTTTGGTTGGTGGTTTAGTCCCTGGGAGCTCTGAGGGTACTAGTTAGTTCATATTGTTTTTCGTCCTAATGGGCTGCAAGCCCTTCAGCTCCTTGGGTCCTTTATCTAGCTCCTTCATTGGGCACCCTGTATTCAGTCCAATGGATGGCTGTGAGCCTCTACTTCTGTATTAGTCTGGTACTGTCAGAGCCTCTCAGAAGACAGTCATCAGGGAAATGCAAATCAAAACAACTCTGAGATTCCACCTCATACCAGTCAGAATGGTTAGAATTAAAAAAAACTCAAGTGACAGCAGATACTGGAGAGATTGTGGAGAAAGAGGAACACTCCTTCATTGCTGGTGGGATTGCAAGCTGGTACAACCACTCTGGAAATCAGTTTGGTGGTTCCTCCGGAAATTGGACATAGTACTACCAGAGGACCCAGCTATACCACTCTTGAGCATATATCCAGAAGATGCCCCAATGTGTAATAAAGACACATGCTCCACTATGTTCATAGCAGCCTTATTTATAATAGCCAGAAATTGGAAACAACCCAGATGTCCCTCAACAGAGGAATGGATACAGAAAGTGTGGTACATCTACACAATGGAGTACTACTCAGCTATTACAAACAGTAAATTTATGAAATTCTTAGGAAAATGGATGGATCTGGAGCATATCATCCTGATGAGGTAACCCAACCACAAAAGAATACACATGGTATGCACTCTCTGATAAGTGGATATTAGCCCAGGAGATCAGAATACACAAAGTACAATCCACAAACCACAAGAAACTCAAGAAGGAAGAAAGACCAAAGTGTGGATACTTCATTCCATCTTAAGAGGGGAAACAAAATACCCATGGAAGGAGTTGCAGACAAAGTATGGAGCAGAAAGTGAAGGAAGGACACTCCAGAGACTGCTCCACCTGAGAATCCTTCCCATATTCAATCATCAAATCAAGATACTATTTTGGATGCCGGCATGTGCTGGCTGACAGGAGCCTGAAATTTTCATTAACAGCTTACAAAAGCTCCAGGACGTTAGTGCCCATTAAAGAGGGTGTGGATAACTTGGTTAGACTAATCAGTCTGTAGAACAGAATCATGACACTTGCTCTGTACAAATTGTTGTAAGACATACAGGAGGTTCAGAGAATGTATATAAGCCTTTCTAGATACGCATTTAGGAACCCTCCGACCTATTCACTATGTCCAGCCACTAAAAGGAGTTCTTTCTCCTGAGTATTTAATTTTCTATGTGTAACCTCCCAGGACAGTACCAAGATCACCTAAGAAAACAAGGGAAAGAACTTGTCCTACACTAAAAGCCACAGAGATTAGAGAGTGTGAGGCAATAACTTCAGTAGTCAGCAAGGACTTTCCTCCTTCAAATGTTCATTCTCTCTTCCATTTGAGCATGTAATTTCAATCTGTAATTAATTTAACTTCCCTTGCATTGTAGATACTTGGGTGGATAAAAGTGAATGTGAGTGCCAATTTGTTCAGTGAGTGAATGAAGCCTCACATGAAAGGTGACCTCATGTGCCATCATGAGAAACTAGGTCAGAAATTCGTGTGATCTACAGCAGATACAAGAAACCTTACAAGGCCATGTTCTTAACTGTTGACATTGCTAGTAGGCAGGGTATAAATCCTTTTGCTGGAAGAATTTTAGGATGATTGTTGCTGAATTAACTGTTTTCTAGAATAACCACCAGAAAGGCTATCTTATAAGGATAAATGGCAGGATTGTCAACCAACTTCTCTCAGAATGCAGGAATCAACTTTAGGTCCCCCCCCTTACCTATGGAGGACATGCTTTTTCTTCTAACTATGTAGAGCACAGGTATTTCAGGCAGATTCTTTCCCAGTAAAGCATGGCTTTCTGGGTGGGAAGAATTAACACATTTTGATTTCACTAAGAAACCCAAGACAGAAAATGCACCAACAGGTTACCAGATGGCTCAGTTTCTTAAACAACTTCACCTCAATTGCGGCCAGAGGGCAAGCATAAGGTCCCCTCCAGGGAAGCCATTGAGAGGGTGACTTGCACTGCTTGCCATGCCTGAAATACAGGTGAGGTGTGAAACCTTTGCAGTCTTCCTGAATTTTAGGAGTCACATGGGTAGTTTATAGAAACTCCTGCCACACGCAGGACAGAGGACTAAGAAGAATAGATCTAGGAAAGAGAATTTTTATTGGTTGTGGGAAAGGCTCTTCTTTAGAGGTATAACAGAGAAGATGTGAACTTTTCGTGTGAAGTTAAGATCATAGCGAGAAGGGTAATGGATTACTCGAATGATTCGCATTAGTTAGAGGTTGCCTGATATTTTGCTTATTTAAGTGTCCTCTCAAAGATATAGAGTACTTACTCATATGCAGAGAAGATATGGCTTTGGTCTCACTTGTTTTTCTAGTGGCTGTCTACGTATAAAAGAGGCCTGACCTCTGACCAATGTGGTTCCCAGTGTTTTATCATTGACTTTTAAACACATTAGCGCCAGAACCCAGTGGTTAACTGAATGTGACTCACGCAAAGCAATGAAAAGCGTGAACAAAACTGTTACTCGCTCTGAAGAAGTACTAAGCCAACGAGATCGCTTCCCTACAATCATCTCCTACTTTTATTATTATCATTTTTAAGTTTTAAAATCATACATGAACCCAGAAAATTACACATATTTTGGGGGTGCAATGCAGTGTGTTGCTATCTGTGTATATTTCTTATCTTGCTTTACTTGGCTGATTTGATTAGCATAATATTCAGATTGTCGTTCTTTTTCATGGCTGAGTAGTATTCCACTATGGTTATGTATCATATTTTCAAACATTTATGAGTTAATAGACACTTTGGATTACTGTAACTATAGCTGCAGTAAAACATGCTAGTGTTTTTGACATATTGGTTGCATATCATTTAGTTATGCAGCTGGTATTTGTTGGCCACTCTGGTTCTCCTGGGATATAAAGCTGCCAGAAACAGCATTTGTTCCCCCGGTGTGTGGGAAAGGTGACAGGATAGAATGGGTCTTCGAATGAGGTCCTTTTATGTTTGTTTGCTGTTGTTCTTTTCATCCGTTCTGTTTCTGTGAGCATTATAGCCAGACGTAAAATAGCTAGAAATTACTAGAATTACAATACTAGAAATTACAATACTAAATACAATACTATACAATACTAAATACAATACTATACCATACCATACAATACTATACTAAATACAATACTAAAATTACAATACTAGAAAAATTAAGTGGAAAATTTACCTAAGCACCTTATGCTAAACTTACTGTTATCTACTTGATAAATTGTATTTTTTTAAAAAAAAATCTACCTGTACAAAGCTCTACTTCCAACACTTACCTCCTCAGGGATAGCAAATGCCCTTCCATAGAGCACAGAGTCCTCAAGGCCAGCCTTGGAGACAGTAGACTCATGTGAGCTGCTCTACACAGCTTTCCCCTTTCTTAATGAATTTTCCTTGATAAAGTATCTTGGGGCTAGCAGACTTGTTTCCATCTTAGTGAGCAGGGATGTTGTCAAGCATCATCTATAAGCTTAAACCATGACTTTTTTTTTTTAGACTTTATCAGTTGGTTGGTTTTCTTCTTCTGAGGCATCTTTATTCATGGAACAGAAAGAACCCTTCACTGTCCTTGGTTTAGGAGCAGATCTTGGTCACCAAAGTAGAATCTCACCTTCTGCATAAGAAAGCCCATCCTAACCCTTAGTCCAACTTTCCAGTTTATATTTCCACAAATGACGAAAACCCAGCAAAGTTTCAGAAAATCACTTGAAGTATTTCATCTTTATTATTAAATGCATATTTAGAAAATGATTTAAAACCTGCTTTTAAAAAGGAAAATGAAGCTATCAAAAATATCCAACGGCAGAGTCAGGTGTGGACACCTACACAGCTGTAATTCCAACCCTCAGAAGGCTGAGGCGGAGAACCGTGAGTTCAGTGCTTAGGAGGTACTAGAACTGGGATCAGGTTGCTTCTGAGATGTCTTGGTAGAAAGAAGGGTAAGCACCTTTATCCAGATTTCATGAAAGGAAAACGGAAGGTTCTCCTCTCCAGAAGGCACAAGGCACCTTGGGTAGAGGGCCCTGACACACGGGTCCTGTGGCTAGGCCTAACTCTGTGTTGTCCTCTCTCTGCCCTGACACACGGGTCCTGTGGCTAGGCCTAACTCTGTGTTGTCCTCTCTCTGTCCACCGTCTTATGGAGACGGCTGCCACAGGAATCCTGCACTGACACTCATCCAGGAGAGGAGGAGGGGTTCAGCATCTTGCGAAGAGGAAGGGTTCAGCATCTTGCCAAGAGCAGCAACACGTGTTTCCTTCTGTTGTAGCCTTCACCACACTGCATTATAGTTGCTTAGCTGCCTGTGCTCCCCACTGGGCTGAATGTCTTTTAATATATTTAAATGAATGAATGGAAGACAAGCACTCAATAACATACTCAGTAATTCCTGGACAGTGGTTTTACGGAAACACAAAGGCACTCTACACAGGGGCATTTCTTATGCAGTGAGCAACCGCCAATTACTTTAAGTTGTCTTATATTGTTAGCTACAGAAACAAGATTTCCTTGCATGAAAAAGATAACTAGCTACACTCCCTGAAAATAAGGACCACATCTTATCTTCTTAGTTCAGTTCGGTTCAACAAACACTTATCGAGTACCAGTTATTATGCAAAGAGCAGGAGAAACAAGGATGAATAAGATGGAATCGGGGTCCTCATGGTTTACAGACCCGATGGAGGAGATACAGTACAAAGGGTTAAGAAGGAGGCTGTAGAGCTTGCTTAGATTCTGACTGAGGATGCCAGGGAAGAAAGCTAAAGGACCTGCTACCTAATGCTGAATTTTAAAGACTGAGTTTGTCTACCAAAGGGGTATCCCAAGTATAAAGAAAATACAAGAAAGATGCAGGCGGCAAGAAGTGTCATGGTGTATGCATGGACATGAAAAGGGCCCATGTTTATTGAAGGGTTAATTAAAGCAAGGGAGGTTTGTGGGTAGCAATAGTGAGTAAGGTATTATTATAAGGCTGATTCATATGAGAGCCCTAACTACAGAGATTCTCACAGACAATGCTAAGGAATTGGATTTTACCCTGCAGGTGATTAACAGCCACCGAGGCTCAGGACATTGATTTCTATTCTAAATAAAGGACTTTGGAAGGAGTTTGTGAAGGCACTGGGGATTTGGGGTGCTGATCTGAGAGCAGAGAAACCAGTTAGTAAACTACAGCAACATTTCAGAAACACATGATAAGGATTTATAAATGGTTTTAAATAGCCAAGTAATTATAATGCGCCCCCTTTCTCTTCATAAATCATCCTACAGCAGCAAGCCAAACAAGAAGAGCAATGCCGACTCCAGACTTAATGAAAATTTAACCATGAAATACAATATACGTGGGAAGGAAGCCACATATATTGTGTTCTAGGGGATTCTGTCTTATGAGAAATACTACTTAGGGAAAAAAATTGTTGAGTCACACAGAACTGAGAATGAAGTAATAATCTCAATAAACAGAGATGGAACCCTAATCTTTCACAAGATAAGCATCCTAGATTTTTGATATTTTATGGACGACCTGAAGGGCTGAGATCACACACAAAAAAAAAAAAAACCCAATAATTTAAAATATAGAGATACAGGTCTAGAGAGGGTAGTTAAGAGCTTTGGCTGCTCTTCTAGTGGACCAGGGTTTATTTTCCAACACCCACATAGCCATGGTAACTTACAATCATTTTTAATTCTAATTCTAAATATTTTCCTGGCCTCTATGGATACCAAGCACACAAGAGGCATGCAAATATACATGCGGACAAAAATGTCTACTGCCAGTTAGCAGGATGGAACCCAAATATATGTGATCTCCAAATATATGTACACATGTGCACACACCTATATTTTCATAAAAACATGCACTTGCATACACATATGCATAAATATGCATGTGTGTACATGTGTGTATATGTGTGTACATGCAGAGAGAGAGAGAGAGAGAGAGAGAGAGACCTACATAATTAGATCACTCCAATAAGAAAAGGGTTTTAAAAAGGAGTAAAAAGAACAAGGGAAGACACACAAAGGAGGAAGAAAGAAAGATGGGACTCGTTATTTTTGTTGTCAGAGAAGGAGGAGGAGGAGGATGAGAATATAAAATATAATCTGGTTAGGCTCAGAAAAGGATCTAAAAATGGAAAATGAGACAGAATGACCCTGTAAACTACTAAATACAGATTCAAGCACACTGTAAAGCTGTTTTTATCTCATTTTGTTTAAATTGGGGACAGGATGAAATGCTCTCTTCCTTTTGTCAACTTGTCTCACACATTCTGGGCCCTACAGGAAGAGTGCCCAAACCCTGGAAATCAAGGAAAATGCATCTTTCAAGATATCTTAAAGGGGCTTTGCAGATGATTTAAAAAAAAATGGAGGAAAAACCGAGTCATTTAAATGAAAGAGACACATTCCCAGGGCTCAAGCAGTATGATGACCCCAGGCACACACTGTTGTGATCATAAAAAGAGAAAGCTATAAGAATGTGTTGTGGCAAGGTGTGGGGGAACAGGGTGCTTCAACAGGCCCATGCTGAGGCATCCCTTCCCCCTGAGGGACCAGACACAAGCCGGTATAGTATAGAATAGACTTTATTTAGGGTATGGGAGAGAGTTAAGAGGGTAGCAGAGGCAGAGAAAGGCAGAGAGAAGGAGAGAGTAGAGAAGTAGGGGCCAGTCATGACCATGTGGGGGGGGGGGAAGGGAATGGGGAGAGAGGAGCAGCAAGGGGTAAGAAGCAAGGTGGAGAAGCAGGAGTAAGAGAGAGAGGAGGGGGCAAGCAGCCCCTTTTATAGGGCCAGGCCTACCTGGCCATTGCCAGGTAACCATGGGGAGGAGCATACTTGGCTGCTGCCAGGTATCTGTGGGGGTGGAGTTTATACAGAATGTTAACACACACAAACACATCTACAAATATGGTACAAGTGCCCAGGGGTTAGCAAAAATAAACTTCCCCTCCCTAAATGAGAGCCAGGAAAAACAAAACGAGAAATCTCCAAGATGAGAATCTCAGACTGCCCTGACCCAGCCACAGGCAGGCACTCAACAAAGGCCAACTTCACAGGGACAGAGGTCAGCACATGAAATGTGGACATCGCGAAAGTGCTATTCAGTTACACAGGGGAAGTTAGGAGTATTGCCACACTCACGAATTAGCTGTTCCCAAAAGCTTCAACCAAAGACAAACTGCAGACAACTGAAAGCTAAATGTGAAGCTTTCCCAGAAAACCAATGGGTACCGCTGACTGTATAGACTGAAAAAAAAAAAACAAAAAACAAAACAAAACAAAACAAAACAAAACCAGAGATCAAAGCCAATGCAGGACCAATGGGACCCAAGAGAACACGTATGTGCTAAATGACTGAGTTATGGGCTAAATGACTATTGTAATTCGAAAAGGGAATCATGCGAAGTCACCATGAACGCCATTTCTCACATTATCCACAGTACTTCACAAAATATTTACATTACCAGTCATGTGCTAACACAGCAAGACAAACACTAGAAAATCCTGTGACCAATTTAAAGTGAGTGGTGGAAGACTTAATGAGAAGAAGGAAAACAGAGATACATGCAGCATCCTGGATTTAGCATCATTCACAAGAAGAAATCAATACAAAATCATCCCAAAACAGACGCTCGGCTATTCTGTAAATAGCTATACTCCTAAATGATTCAGTTAGAATTAAAATTAAAATATTCCATACTATGAAAGGAACAGATGGAAGAGCACGGAAGGCAGACAATAATAATGAGAGTTTTACGTCATCACAACTACACCCTGAGCGCACACTGGCAGCAGTAAGACTTACTCGACATTTCTATAGAGGCAAGTCGCAGAACTCCTTTCAGGGGAAGGGATGGTTAAGTTCTGATGGAAAACCATTTGCCATGCAGACTACTCTGTGTGGAGCTTGACTGCAGATTACTGGCACTCTTTTTACATAGCTTCAATCTTAAACCGTGGATAGCTTCAAGTAACAGTATTTAACCTGTGCTTATTTGGTGATTAAAGAAATTCAGCATTTTCTTTTTCAATTTTATGGCCTTTTGCCTTACAGTTAGGTATTGTGTGTGTGTGTGTGTGTGTGTGTGTGTGTGTGTGTGTGTGTGCTTGTGCTTGTGTGTGTGTCTTCAAGTTTATAGCCCTTTGCCCTATGGGCACGTCTTTGTTTGTTTGTTTGTTTGTTTTTGCTTTTGTTGTTGTTAATGTTTTCCAAGTTTATTGCCCTTTGCCCTATAGGCAGGTTTTGGGGGTTTAGTTTTGTTTTTATTGCCCTTTGCCCTATAGGTAGGTTTTGGGGGGTATAGTTTTGTTTTTATTGCCCTTTGCCCTATAGGTAGGTTTTGGGGGGTATAGTTTTTTTTTATTGCCCTTTGCCCTATAGGCAGGTTTTGGGGGGTATAGTTTTGTTTTGTTTTCAAGTTTATGGCCTTTGCCTTCTGAGTAAGTAAGAATCAATCAAGTGACAAGAGCACCTTCTATCTTTCTGACGCCATCTTTCAACTCTTAGCTGTGGCCTTCCCAGCTGGTTCCTTCTCACCTTCCTAAATGTAAACACCGGTGTGTGCCAGGAACCAGTGTTTGTACCTTTCCTCTTTTCTGTTCATCTTTGATTTTTTAATGATTTGCAAATACTATCAACACACTATCTTCTAATTTATATATTTAACCATGACAGCCCCACTGCTTCTCTTCCTGAATCTCTGATTTCCTACCCCACATCTCCATGCAGGGCTCAAAGAAGCCAAGCCGGACACACTTAGTCGTCTGTTTCCTAAGTATCTGTCCTTGGTCAAGTCATCAAGTCCCAGTTAATACAGCAATGGGGTATATTCATTAATACACCAGCATCCAATTCCTGGTGTTTTGTTTTGTTTTGTTCATCCACAGCATCAACCCTCATGTGGCAGATTTTATAGAGAAATGAGCTTATCACACACAGTAAAGGATAAAGGCATAGCACATGTTCACAGACAACCTCTGTTCCAGCTTTGTGGTATTTCATAGAGGCCATGGTCAAGCACAGTCCTCAGGCAGCCCATGGAGTAGGTGCTACAATAACTTCTTTTTATAGAAAAGTCAAATGAATCTGCCTGAGAAACTACTGTACTCCAAACTAATGCTCCTGTTACCCTCCATACCCATAGTGTGTGTGCATGTGTGTGTCTCCCTAGAATTCATTTGACTAAGTCAAGGAATTTCTGTATTCATTGTCTTTGCCCCAGCAGCTAGGAGAAATCACACATGGACCTGACAAGGAATACAACGTTGCTGAAAAATGCAGCCAAGAAATACAACATTGCTGAAAAAATGCAGCCTCTCCTTTTCAAGCAAAGTAAAGCAGATTTTTGTTTGTTTGTTTTTGTTACAGAATATATTATGAAACACATGCGGAGGAGAGATATTCTAAACTTGAAGTCACACTTCCAAGAAAAAGTTTAACCCACATTCATCATTATATACAGTATTGCCATTAAGAAAAGATCATAAATATCTCATGATCCCATGTTAAACTTTTCAGCAAAAGTAAAGAAAAACATTAGTCACATATGTGGGGACCATGGCAGTGGGAGTCAGGTGAAAGTGAATATCCCAAACCAAGGATGCAGCTAGCTGAGCATGTGGGTGCCTTCAGCTCAGCAATCGTGAACGCTATTTGAGTTTCTGCCCTGAGTGGACTGGGTCTGGGTACTCCACCAGCTTTGTCAGTACAAGCTGATCTTGTGTTTCTGATGCACAGCATCCACCCTGGGGTGTAGACAGAGCTATTAACCAAGGGTATCTATCATGTAAAGGAGATCACTGCTCACTAAGCTTAAGGCATCAGGATGTGGAGACAGTACTCAAACTCACAGGACTGCTCAAGCAGTAAGTCCTAAAGGGAAATATGCATCAGGTCATGGGCAGAAATCTTAGGAATAGCAAGAGTAGAAGTTAGCGTTGCATGCTTTACAGCATGTGTTTACAATCAACACCTATGAATGAAATAATGAGGAACCTATTGATAAACCACAACACAGAGAATCAATCCTGAGATGCTGACTTCTTCCACTCTCTCTCTCTCTTAAGTTGGTTTGGGGTAGTAGGCTACTTCTCCTGGGTTTCCATCAACACAACAAATACTCACTGAATACTCTACTGGCATTGAAAATTTGTCTGGCCAAGGGTGAAAGACAAAAGAATATTTTAAAATATAGTTCTTACCCCTGAAGTATAATATTTGATTTGGAAAGGAGAAGAATCTGTTCACATCTGGCAAGGGATGGTTCTAATGAGCCATGAGCTAGAAAAATGTAAACCTTGTGCTTTGAGGTGTACTGGAGGGCAAGGTGCATCCTCACAGAGGAGATGCAATTGATCTGGACTGAAAAGCTAAGGAGAAGGTAGAGAAAAATATCCTTCAGGAGCAAATTCAGGGTAGTGTCAAAGTTCAAGTTTCCTTTGAGAAACCATTTGCCAAACAACTGAGAATAAATTTTGGAAAAGTAGATTGGGAAACTAAAGATTGTCATCAAATGTCAAGTATAATATATTAGCCTATCATGTATTTACATCTGTCTATCTATCTATCTATCTATCTATCTATCTATCTATCTATCTATCTATCTATCTGCCTGTCTGTCTATCTATCTATCTATCTTCTATGAATCTATTATCCATCTATCTATGAATCTGCCTATCTATCTACCCATCTTCCATCTATCTATCTATCTATCTATCTATCTATCTATCTATCTATCTATGTATCATCTATCATCTACCTACCTGTCTCTCTTTCTCTCTTCCCTTGGAATTTTACCCTTTACTTTTCCACATATTCCACCAAGTTTGCATCTCCTTGAACTATACAGTAGACAATGCAAACTCAATACATAAAGATTTCATTTAGTTTCCTCTAACAGTCGATTTCTTGCTGGAAAGGACTTAAGAGTTGGACATTCTAAAACGTGATCAGCGCTGGAAGGGGAATGGACAATTGAGCAAGTTTTAGCCTTTTCCAGAAAGTGAAGAATCCTGGCAATGTCTAATTCATTGCAGGATTTCATGTCTAAGTCAGAGAAGCCACTTTGGACAGAAATAGAGCATGGCTTTGATAAATTACTTAAAGTCAAAGCCCATTAGACATTTGACTCTAAGTAACCTCGGAACCCAAAGCCTAATTATCTTGACAGCTCTGTTATCCTGAAACAGCCATCGGACTGAACAATTCCCTGGTAGGGAAGATCTCCAGGACAGACACTGACCTGCAAAACCTTCAGAGTGCAGGAGAACTCTGGAGTATCCCTAGGGCCTGGAACCACAAAGTCGCTGAAGGACAGTGTCTCTGTCCCTTCACTTCACGTTCCTGGGAATGCCATCCTCACTTTTAGCAGGCATCCAACCTCACTTGTCTCCCTTCCAACTGTTGAATGTGCTAATAACACTCACCTGAATGAAGATATATTCATCCTGGACAACCAGGGAGCTAATGTCAATGGAGCGGGCAAAGGGGCCGCTCCGAGTTGTCTCAGCACATTCTTGGATTCTGCAGGTGAGGTAGTGGGCATCTGAAAGAAAGAGTCATGTTGACATTTAGCAGCAAGGTAAATGACCAGCCAAGACTCTTGCAGCACACAAAGTTGGACATTATGGGGAATCAAAGACAATTTTTTTTTAAATAATAATGAGATTTTACTTTCTTGTACACAAAAATTGAAGACACTACCCCCGAAATGAGGGTAATATCTAGGTTCATGAAGAGAGTGGAGAAAGAGTTAATCTCATGTACTATTGGAAAAAAAAAGAAAAGAAAAGAAAAGAAATCCTTTTAGCTTTTGGAAGAAAGCATTTGAAGAAGCTTTCAGAAATTTACATGCACATATTTTTTGCCAGTAATTTTAGTTCAAGGAATGTTTCTATAGAAAGACTCATATATTTCACAAAGAGGAAAGGCAAGGTGGGAGTGTTCATTGTGCCATTATTCATAGCAGTGTAAAAGTAAAAATAGGCTAAATGTCCATGAATTAAAGAACACTTGAAACAGCTAAGATATATACACATGCCAGAGTATCATGCCATTATTACAAATCTTAGCAGGTACATATGCATCAACAGACTCTCCATGATGCATTCCTTTACCATGTTTTGAAACTATATTCCCCATTGTGAACAGGTATGATTCATTTATAACTCTAAACTTTGTTTTTATGTACACAGGTCTGTGCTACAATTACACAGAATAAAGTCTTAAAAGCCTTATATAAAGATTAGATATGAGTACTTTAAGAATGGGATGAACTTAAGTTATTATATAATATTTTATTACTGCCTGTGATTTTCGCCAAATATACATCTTTATTATATTGCAACAAGAATACATTCACTTAGTACTTATATAAAACTTGTATAATTATTTGAAAAAAAAACTACATTTATAGTCACGGTTTTAGCTAAACCACAACAACCAAACCTCTGATGTTAAGTGCAGAACCACAGAATCAACCTGGAAAACAATGTATTCAATTTCTTATTTCTTCAGGAAAAAACTACAAGTGAGTCTTTGTGAAGAAATTACCCTGAAAATTGCTATAAACACAGTCATTGTTCATTTTATGAAATTAAGAAATAAATGATCAAAATAAAAAGTAGATTGCTTTAAAACTATAAGTTGGAGAAGCTCCTTTTTTCTGTCATACTTAATTTCCCTTCAATGTCAAAATTACAAATTGTTTTTATTTGTTAGCATACTCTGGCCTGGCAGTTCTGTCTTATAATCTCAGATACTCAGGCAGGGAAGGCAGAAGATGACAAGTTCAAGGCTGCCCTAGGCCTTCATGAGACCCTTCCTCAAAATAACTGGCTCTAGTTCATTATAGGCAACCTGGTTTTAGGCCTTGTGGATTTCTAAATACTGCTAGTTTACATTTAATGCAAAATGCAAAATATTCTGATTTTTAAGTTTTTCTTTTTACAGGCCAATTAAATTTCAAATGTAGTTACAGGACAATGCTGTGTGGCTAAGCAACCAAGACCACAGTCTAAAGGAGACCCAAGAATGACTTAACACCCAATTTATGCTCTTCCAATTATCCAGGTCCACCTCACAAGGGAGACATGTTTGTAGCCCCAGACCATGAATGAAGCCAGGAGTGGTCTGGCTTTCCACTTCTTGCTGAGAGGAGAGGGGAAGGCAGGGACCCCACGCTATGCTCTGGAGCACAGTGTCTGCCCACAGGGGATATGTTTGGATATGTGCGAGCTTACTAATTTGCTCCTTGACTAAAGCACCAAAATTCGACAAAAGGCTGCAATAAACAGACATAAAGAAATCACACACACAAGCGTGAAACCTGTGTCCTTGTCAGTCAGTGTCTCCGCAAGCTCTTCACACTGCTAATCAAAGGTACACGTGGGAGGGCCACTTGCTTCCACTCGTGGAAAGGCTCATTCTTCCCTGGCTATTTACTTATGCCTTTTGCATTTGAACACTCTGAAAGGAGAATCAAGTCTTTTCAAGGCCACCCCAAACAAAATCAACACCTACTCAAAGCTTGGCCTGTGACAAGTAGGAACCGGTGCCAGGCTCATCCTACAGCTTGGCTCTGGCTCTGCTCGCCAGTGTGCAGCATGGGATGACAGGTTCCATTTAACAAGACACCAGCACTTACATGAGTTGCTGAAATCCACTTCACATTAAGAGACCTTGCAGTCTTTAGCCAGACTCATGTGCTGGAAGTCTCAATGCTTTGATTTTCCAAAACTCAGAGCTACAGTAATGAGTGCCTTTGTGGCCCCTGTCTGATATGAACTCAGTGGGAGGGGACAGTGAATTATCCAGCTGTCCAGGCTACCAATCAGAAATGAGGGACTGTCCCAGGAAACCTTTGGGTGTCAAGACTGAGCAGGAAATATCACTCATTCCAGGCTCCATTTTTCTAGTAGATCTCAAGTTTCCAACAGTCCCTCCAAATGAGGATAAATATGACTATATGTAAAGTTTTATGATGGAAGCCAGAGGGATATTTGTCATATACATTGAAATCCCAAAACAAGCTGTTAATTACTTGGCCTTTTTTTGCTTGTTTGTTTTTGGTAATACCAGGTATCAGACCCAGGAAGAGACTCAGATCAAGATTAATGATCACAGCGTGGCACCTGAGGACAAGACAGTCCCAATCCTGTATTAATTGTAACAACCACGTCCCATCTTGGGGGGAGGGGGTAGACTAAGTAAGATTGTCACCAGGATTCACTATATTTTATATAAAATACTTAGCATATTGTTGAATACATTTTTGAAAATCCTCTAAGTGCCATTTATACTGTGAAGGCAAAGGAAAGATGCTTTAGTTGAGAGCATCTCTCATCTACTCAATTAGTACCAATAACACTGGCATCATTGTCAGGAAGGAAAAGTTTGTGCTGATGGGTAAATCATATCCCGAGTTTACACTCCTATGCACACCCTTTAAGTGCCAGGCTTGTGCACAAAGAAAAGAATATACCCAAGATAGAAAAAAAAATAAGTGAGAAAAATGAGGGAAGTGACTTTTGAGGTAAGCTTGTAGACAGGAAACTCCGCTCTGTGAAGAGGGAATCCTTGAAAATGAGAAGGCTCCCCCTGGACTTGAGCATAGACAACTCTGAGCCATGCTGCCAAACTGCCTGCTGGAGGACTGACCATGTCACCATTATTATTGAGATAGAATTTTCTGTTCTTTATTTGAAACATCCCCAAGTAAGAAGAAAAACTACGGAGGTTAAGCTTTAGAAGACCTCACTTAGATTGCCCTGCGAGAACCCTAGGTAGCGATTTTCCAACTGGAGGATGTTTATGACGAGCATATTTCTAAATGTAAAAACACCTTTGTCACACATTTTTAAGAGCTGGTGTGGTGACTGCTCCATTTCCAAAATGAAAGGTCACAGTCAAAAAGGATGTCCTTGGTACCATAAATAGAGGGATCTGCTAGGAACCTCGGAAACGTCTGGCCCGGTTTCCAAGTAGCTGGACTGTTTTAGCAGGAGGCTTAGGAAAGGCCTTTGCTATCCCAGGCTGAGACAGCCTCTGCGCATCCTCACTAAAGCACATAGATAGTTTCTCTAGGTGTGAGGGGCTGCCTTAGTTGGGCTGCCTCATTTCTTTTGTATTCGACCACAGTACCCAGGAAGCTGCAGGTGTCAGACACTCCATGCTATTCTGGGAAACAGAAAATAGGAGTTCAGTTTTCTCAAGTGATTCCCAGGCCAAAGACAGAGACAGCATTTTTGCAAATGAACACACTTCGAGATTTGTGCACAAGCATCCTGGAATTTGGACAGAGAGACAGTCTAACACCCTCAGAGCCTCATTTCATTCGGAGGGGGCTGCAGTCATGCCAGGAGCTGTACAGGGCTCAAGGAGGACGCTTTTAACTTGCTGTATTCAGCAAGGCAAGCTTCTCCTCCATACTGACAAATTCCACAGTATAGTCTAGCTTGGGCTTTACGAGGCTTTTCCAAAAGAGCTGCACCCCATACCTGCAGAACCACTGCATAAAGCATCTTCTCTCTTCGGCTGGCTTTCTAAAACCACAGTAAGCAGTGCTTAAACAAAATTGAATTCTATTAAAAGCCTATACATTTTTGTTATGCTGAATTATATAGTGACTTGTGATTACGCTTTGCCTTTGAGAATACTAAAGATTCACACTTCCTAGACACAGGGCCGCTTGCCACCTCGGAGAAAAGAACTTTGCATGATTCGCTCAACTTCCATCCCTCTGGGTAACATACATATTGTCAGAAGTTGAAAAGTGAATTAAAATCTTGAACAAAAAGCTAATTCAGCTCTTTGGGTCTGTTCTTGAGAAATACCCAGGAGCTGTTTATTTTAAATAACAATATTACTCTCAGATGCAAACGCATAAAAATAAGCAGATTCAGGGGGACTCTGAAAACTTCTTTAGCTTCTCTAATTCTATTTGTCCTTGGCTGGAAAGTGGAGCTAACCTACTTACATGAAGTGCAAATCAAAGGATGTGGCATTGATTGAAAAGCCTAATTTAACACTAGGGGCACAGTGGATACTAAAATACAAACAAAAATAGGGCGTTCCTGTCCCTTCGATTGGGCTTAAGACTTTCAAGGGTTAGTGAAACCTCTGATAAAGGAAAAGTCCAGCAATCTCTGTCTTTTATGGCACAGGAGACAATGTGGCAAAGTTATAGGCATTCAAACCTCATGGCAACCTGGGCTGACTTCACTGAGAGCTAAGTCTAATTCACGTGAAATAACCTATCCTAGATTATGATGGTGGAGGTGGAGCTGATGCTGGTGGTGCTGATGATGGTCATGATGATAATGGTGGTAGTGATGAAGGCTCAGGAGGTGATGATGGTGGTGATCATGATGATAAAAATAACAAGAACAGCATTTTGTAGTCCTCATCAGTTTTGAAAACATTTTAGGACTATGTGGATTAACTTATTAAATCTTTCAATATTACAATAAGAATCTGTCACTCTCAATACACCATCCCAGGATTATTAATGTCTTCATTAAGTTGCCTGCTGATTGAAAGATTTCCCTATGTCCCACAGCTGAGACATTAGGATAATGACAGAGGTTGGGTCTGAACCCAAGGAATTTTGATAAGAATTTGTAATCCTAAACACTACACATTCAGAAAACAGCAGGAAAATGAGAACCTAAATCCCAGTTCAGATTCAGGCATGTTATCACATGTTCACAACTTAGAAAACAATGCAACTTGAGGAACTCCCACTTGCTCTTTCCTCTTACAAATAAGTCTATAATTTTGAAACAAAGACGAGTTTGTAGCTTTAATATACAAAGTGGAGTTTTACTGTGCTTGCTCTAATGGAGGCCAAGTCTCTCAGTCTGCAGACCCAGTAGCTAAGCTTCTCTCCCCTTCATGTTGGCCTCTGAGTTTCTAAAGAGTGATGGAACTATAAGCTAAGATATCTGAAGAGTCGGTGATCTATGTTCCTAGTGTTTAGAGTTTAGTCTGATGGACTGATAAATGACTTAGTGAGCCCAGCCCATTTGGTTACTTACGTCTGCAATGGGATGTAGTTAAGAATTAGTGAGCTAATAATTTCTGCATTCACTTTTCCCTCATATCATTTTCCAAGTCAAAGGAAGTCAAAGACTTCCTTTCCTTCTTTCCCTCTCCTCTCCTCTCCTCTCCTCTCCTC
>NW_022196904.1:179791592-179895259 GCF_008632895.1 Mastomys coucha | reverse complement strand
CCCCTCTTCTCCTCTCCTCTCCTCTCCTCTCCTCTCCTTTCCTTTCCTCCCTATATATCCCTATATAAGTGAAACCACTGATATACTTTGAGGACTTTTAGATAGGTGCATTGAGGCTGTAACACAACTGCCTAGCCCAATGTCCCCAAAGCAATAGGTCATTGCCCTAATTCTATACCATCAGCTAGGGTTACCTCTTCAGGTGGTGGGAACGTTAGAGTATTAGTGAAATCCCAATAGGAAAAGCTCCCTTTGGTCAAGCGAATAGACTCTCTGGCCTGGGTGAGACCTGATATTCTTGTTAAGTCTGATCTCCTGGATCAGGAACCACACCTAGGAAGGCAGGCTCACCTTAATTCATGCTAAAGGGATGGGCAGAATAATTCTGTGTCTCCACAAGACCCCCTAAGACCAAGCTTGTGCTTGGTAATTCTCAGTGAGGAGGAAGAGCCCGGATGACATGAAGCCCTCTGTGTCATCACTAGGTTTGTTGTGGTGCTGAACTCTACTGTCAATTTTGCTCAACAATAATATCCATGTTAACAAGTTGATTATAACTATATAAAGCAATAGATGGGGTATCAAGGAAAGGCCAAGAACTCTGAACAAGGTCAACTAATTTCTAAATGAGGCAGAAAGCACATCCAGTGTTTCCTAATGTATTCTGTAGATACAGCAGGTCAACGCAGAATATGCTTACAAGTTTTATACTTTGCATGGCTTCTACAATATTCTGATGCAATTTGGTCATCCAAGAACCCTCTGAGGTGAACAGGAAACAGAGACTAGTCTGTTCCAGAGGGCACTGCAGCACAAAGATGCTAAGATTCTTTTTTCTCTGATCTTACAGGCAGGATCTTCTTCTGTTCTGTTTCTATTGGATTGCTTATGTCTGATTCTAACCTAAAAGACTCTATACATCAGAATAAAATAGATTTTCATCTAAGTTGATTTTATTTTTCCATTGAAAATATAGCCCAATAAATATGTTAAATTCTGGGAAGCTAAGTATTATAGTTTTTATCAAGGCATTTTCAGATTTTTTATGTGTTTGGTTTTTATGTACACTATATGTGTGGAATGTCCTTAGAGGCCAGGAGATAGAATCTGATCCCAAGGAACTGTAATTACAGAAAGTTGTGACTGTAATATGGGTGCTGGGAATCTAACTCTGATTCTCTGGAAGAGCACCCGTGCTCATAACCACTCAACCATCTCTTGAGGCTCAAATATCACAATTTCTATAACAACTGGCTTGACACAAATTCAGTGAGATGTATGCAGCCACACAAGTCACAAAGAACTTGGTGGCTTATCTGTCTTGATTTTTTTCAGGTCTTGTGAATGTGACTCTATCTCCTGCAAGTGTGTGAGTGTAAACAGCCAGGTTGCATACTGAAGACAGCATTTCATAACACTCTTTCCTATCCTTAAGTTCTTGAACGCTTTCAATCTTCTCTTTCCTAATGGGACTTGGGGGTGCCCAAAGCTCTACTTCTTATTGAGGAGTTAATGATAGCATCTATCTGCTCGTCTGGGCACAGTTTCTTAATTTATTTGTTGAGAAGTTCATGTAAGTATACAATACAATGTCATATCTATATTGCCTGTTCCCGCTTGAGCTCCCTCAAGATCCTTCTTAACAAATCCCCCTCTCAATTTCATGCTTTATTTTTTTTTATTTTTTTAAACCCACCAAGTCAATTTGATGCTGTTCATGTGTGTGTGTGTGTGTGTGTGTGTGTGTGTGTGTGTGTGTGCATGTGTGTGTGTGTTTCAGTGTGTGTAGCAATCTACTGGAGCATGGGCAATCTACCAATGACCACACCCCCAAAGAGAATGAAACTATGCAAAGGTTATATACTTGAATTCTTAGGGGTCCATTGTTAGAATAAACCCTCTTGTTTGCACAGATAATATACCTTGCCACTGCATCTCCAAGATCAAGAACAAAGTCTAGCACATAGTAGGTTATATTTAAGTTTCTGCCCAATTGAAGGACAACATTTTCACCAATTACTGCTTCTATTATTTTCAGGAAGCCTATCTACTGAAAGGTTTCATTTGTTAAAGCAAGTGGTCCATGAGGGTTTACCATATGGACTTAAACTCCCTAGACGAGCTATGGAAGCCAGTGTTTGAATTACACCAAAGATGCTCAAGAAATCACTAACAGGGGCAGCAAAATACATCCCACTTATTCACATCCCCAGGAAATTCATTCCTGGGGGTTTATGTCAAAACAGTCTCCCTTGGGACTGAAAGTCTCTGTCTACACTGGGAAATAGGGATGGGCAAGGCAGTAATAGATCTTGAGGCTTTTCATCTTCCCAAGCCATTAAAATGCAAATCGGGGTTGGAGAGAGACCTCTGGTAGATCTCTGGGTGTAGTGTGATCTCACTAGTACTCACATCCATCTGCCGTCCTCACTTCCATGTGCACCAGGTCTGCCTCCTTATCCAGTCCAGACACCGACCTGGGGGAGAAAAGGAGAGATAGGCTGAGTAAGGCCGAGCACAGGGGACAGCGAAGCCATACACATCTGGGCGTATTTAGCGGGGACAGCGAAGCCATACACATCTGGGCGTATTTAGCGGGGACAGCGAAGCCATACACATCTGGGCGTATTTAACGGGGACAGCGAAGCCATACACATCTGGGCGTATTTAGCACTCTAAGCTCTGAAACAAGTCCATCCTGCATGTTGAGGGCTACCAGTACAACCATTGGCAGCTCCAGAAGTATGACTGATTTTAGAGACTGCCGCCTGCAGGACTCCCACGGCTGTGTCAGCGAGCCTCTTGAAAAACAGAGTTCATGACACCAAACCCCAGCCTGAATCTCTCTCCTTGAGCCATCCCTGCCACTTCGTACCTTATAAAAGATTTCTGTGAGCCTCAGTCCTCACCATCTGTCTTCACAGTCATGACGTTTCCCCCCTTGTCCTAGGAACTGAGCTAGAGCTCTGCGCATGCTCACTGATAGGCAGGCATTCCACCACGGAGCTGTACCTTCAACCCAAGACACCTCTAAATATTCATATTATTGCTCTATCCATGACTTACACATAGAACACTACCAGTTTTCCCCTCCCTATTCTATTGGCTTCAAGGTCTGTCCTCATCAGCTGACCTGTCTACTCTTCTCTCCTCCTTTGTTTATAAGCAACAACTGCTTGGCTGCAAACACTCAAAACATGGTGTCTGGGACAAAATTCTCCTGGTTACTAGGTTGAGAGAAACCTGAGACTTTTCTTTGCCAGCAGCTTGAAGAGGATAAGCTCAGTCCATACAGAAGACACTCTGCACGTCCTTCCCAAGGCCACCTGGGCAACAGTCTCCTCTCCTGCCTTAGGCATCCAGGCCAGTGTGAGGATGCAGAAATCCAGCCACAGGCGCCAAGAAGCGCACTAAAACATGCCTGCACCAAAGAGCACAGAATCAAGGTCTCCAGTACCCTGATTCACAGGATGTGTAGGATGTCACCATCCCAGAGGCACATTTAGAAACAGAGAGCCACTGCTGATGTTGCCAGTGATTGTATTCTCTCATAGCCAGGTGACCCCCAGTTTAAACCACAATGCCAGTTTTCTGATTTTTCTAGACTTCAGCATGTAAGAGAAGCAAGTTAGGAAGAGCATTTATTAGAAGACAGATGCCTAGACAGTAAGAGAAGTAGAAAACATGGCAACCAGACCGAAAACTCAATCTGCACAACACAAGTCCATGTGTTTTTCCAATAGCACTGAGATGTAAACTATGTTAGAGATGAATTAGATGCCTGACAGCCACATGAAGTGATGAAGAGACTGAAAAGAGGAGCAGGGATCTTTATGCCTGTGTTCTTAGTTCATGACACCAGAGTGGTAAATGATATAAAATAGAGAAAATTAAATTATTTTTGTTGATTAAAATAAAACAGTCATGTCTTAGAAGACCAAACTCCCGTTAGTTCAAACATTTACTTCTGTAAATTGCTTCTTGTCCCCAAAAAGCTAAACAACGGAGGCAGTACTTCAAGAGATGTTTGCCCCAAAGATCGTCGATACATTTCATTTTGTTTCATTTATCTCATTTGATCCTAACAGCAAATCTTGAACCTAAGTGCACCAGCCATCATTATTCATTACTTGACTCGAAGAGAAACTGAGGCATAGAGAACTTAGTCATCTCAGATCACATTAAGACCCACTCAGAAGTTGAAAGATGACCTGACTTTTCCTGATCGAGCACTTCCAATGGCCTGTTTACCTCTCTCTATTTCTTTTTTTTTATTAGATGTTTTATTTATTTACAATATCTCCTTTCCCAGGTTTCCCTCCAAAAAAAATAAAATAAAATAAACCAAAAACTAAAACAATCCCCTGTTCCCTCCCCCCTCCCCCTGCTCACCATCTCACCCCCTCCTGCTTCCTGGCATTCCCCTACACTGGGGCACAGAGCCTTCACAGGGCCAAGGGCCTCTCCTCCCACTGATGACCGACTTGGCCATCCTCTGCTATGCGTATACCTCTCTCTGTCTCTCTCTGTTTCTATGCTCCTTCTCCCTGTGACAAGTCCACCCACCGTCATCCCTCCAGCAGCCCCTCCTCTGATTACAAAACAGGCCCTTCCGTGTTCTAGCCAGAACCCTGGCCTCTGTAGTCCTACAAGCTTAAGAACACTGCCGGTAGAAGGTCATAAACTAACAGACACCCGCCTAGATCTGTGAAGCCAAAAATCAATGAGAGTTGGACCATAACACTGGTGTTTTTAATGCACCCAGAGGACTTGCACAAGTAACCATGCTGTAAAACCCCACATCCATAAATGAAATTCTCTGGAATAATCTTAGCTGTGACCCCCAGATCCAAATCCAGCACAAAATGCCAGTGGCTGCTTTTGCCTTAATGTCGACATTAGCTTCAGGGTTCTCAGTTGAGCACAGTCAACACTTATACTACAGAGTTCTCCGTTGTGGGGTCTGAGCTGTGCATCGCAGACTTGTTGGACATTTCTACCATCTACACGTAGCGGCATCTTTGCAACTGTGACAACAAAACTGTGATTCTAGATTTTGTGAACCATTTCCTGGTGAGAGACAAAACTACTCCCAGTAGAAAGGCACCGTGGTCCTGAGACACACCCAGCTGTTTCCTGGACTTCGTACCATGCCTACTCACAGGCAGCAAAACTAAGTCCTTGGATCTGCCTTTCCTCACCTAATGCAAACAGCAATGTTCCTGGGAAGCCTGTGAACGATGGATATTCTGGACCATGCCATGCTACAGAGAAATTAACAGACACTAAACAGATAACAGTCAGCTGAGTCAGCCTTAAAGCCCCATTTCTGAAAACACTGTATAAACAATATGCTAATAAAACAAGACAAAACAAACAAACAAAACCAACAAATGAAAAAACAAGTGAACATGTCTGGTAATGTCTGTTGGGGTTGGGGCAGGTGGGAGAGCAAGGGATGCCTTGGTGGAAATGTGTGGGGAAAGGCACAAGATAACACTGACAAATGCTAATGAGTACAGAGAACATCTAGTATCGGGCATTGTGTTTGGTATTCATAAGCGTTATCTTAATTAATCGTCGAAATGAGTTTTTAAAGAAAGTACCATTCATCTAATTTTCCTCCGTGGTAAAGAGGATAATAAGAGAGATTAACTGATGTGCCTGGAGCCACAGGATGATAACAATTCACAGATCCTGAAAGCACACATATGGTGGGCACTGTCTTACACAGAAACTTGGGTCTCATTTAATCCTTGGGCCTACTCTGTTTGTTGGGAATCAATCCTTTCTTCTATTTTAAAGATGCCCAATCAGGCATTGAGAGCTTAAGCTGCTTATGTAGCTACGAAGCAGTAAGAGTAGGACTTAGGCCAGGCAAGTGGGTTTGAGCCAGGGTTTAGCTTCTCCTGTGAACTGCTGCATCTATCCTAGGGAAGACTAGGATTTGAGCCCAGCCACTTCTTTTGGAGTCAATGTTCTAGTCAACGTATCCCTGCCCCCATATATAAATTCTCCATAAAGTAGCATTGCAGGAATACACTGTATAAGTCTCGAAACCTTTTGTTTCTAGACTACTCGGAAGGGGAGTAACTCGTGATGGTGATATTCCATAAGAAAGGAAAAATAGAAATAAATAAAAGAGCAAGGAGGTTAATATAAATGAGAGAGGAATATGGAGTAGAGAGATCTTTGGAGTGAGAGATGAGGGAGTTGATGGAAAGCATGTTTGCAAGTTGTCCTAACTCTTGATGTCTGAAAATGGAGAGGTCTTCAATAGATAAGAGGAGCTTTAGGGATGCGATGGGCAATGGGAAATGGATACGAGGTATTGCCCATGAAGATATGCCAACCAGGTGAACAGAGGATCTTGGGATTTCTCCAGCCACCACCATCCAATTTCCTTTTACCTTCTGGGACTAACATCGGGGAAGAGCATGCTACCAGGCCAGGGTCAATATCCAGAACAGAGCAGGCCACAAGAAAATAACACTCTACCCTTATCAAGTTTATGTCATATGACAAGAAAAAGAGCTTGAAGGAAGATTTTGACTTATAGTTTCAATCTGCTGAAACTGCTCCATTGCCATTCACCTACAAAACAGAGCATTGTCGTGGAAGAAACATGGTAGAGAAATTCTTCTTAGCTCCTAGTGCCTAGGAAACAGAGATGGAGAGAAAGGGTCTGAAAATAAAATATACCAACCCAAGGCATGTTCTAGGTGAGCTTATTTCTCCAACAAGGCTCCACGTCTTAATAATCTATACAAGTATCAATTCTTTAATCACCAACTAAACACCCATCGGCAGCCAACTAAGCCTTCAACTCAGGAGCCTGCAGAGATCCTTTTTAGAAATGATCCAAATGAAACCATACTCCCTGCCAGTAGTGACTGCACCAGGACAAAAATATGAGCATCTTACTGAAGCTGCACGGCAGAAAACTCTTAGCACATCTCTACAGAGCATCAGGTGGGAAACAGAAACTGGGCCAGACACATTATTGCTATCATACTAGAAACAAGCCGTCAATAGTAACTGTGTTTAACTATACCATAGTTCTGGCTTTAATTAAGACACTTTAAAACAAAATTCCATGGAACAAAATAGAATTAGGATATTACAATCATATATAACCTGTGTGGGGGGGAAACCTTTATGAGGAGTTTTCAATTCCTTAACCATGAATTCTTCTGCTAAGGGGATCAACTGAAACATAACATGCACAACTGGATACAATTAATTTTTTTTAGTAGGCCTCTTCATCTAGAGGGGTTTGTCGCTTTGTTGCCAACTCCCTAGAACATTATGCATGTATGTGTTTTAAAATAGGAGGATCACAACACTATCTTCCTAGAGTCACAAAGCTTACATTGGCTAAGCAGTAAATACTTATATCATTAGTGGTACTTGGGAAGTATTCCATGGTAGCTATTATTCTTTTATGTGAAGAACAAAGTGGAGTGAACTGCCCTCCAGCCTTCCGCCTTTTCTCCCTTTTTCCCAGTCTTACATTTGTTGACTACCTAATTATGAGTCTTCTAGGTAGCAGATAAAAAATTTCCCTTTGCCAAAGGTGTTCAATTGAGGGAAGCTCTCCCTGTTTATATTCCTCATCTGATCACAAATCTTCTGAAAAGGACTTTTGATGAGAACTCTTATAATAATAAAATGGCATTGTTCTCCTTGGGTTAAAAGAACGTTGCAATAGGTTGAAATGACCTTTCTATCCCTATCAGACACGTTCATTGACCTCAGAGTTTACTGTTGAATAATCCCTCAGGTGATTCATTCACAGTGTTTGTCACAGGGAAAATCATCAGTAAATATTTGTTGAATAGCTGATTAAAACAATTTCAATCAGACAACCTCCATAAGACCCTGCCTTAAGCATCCTTTAGTCTCTCAACAAACTGGCTGTGGACAAACCAGAGCTCGCTCTCCATGCTCCAGGGATTCGTTTGCCTACTGTTACTCACTTTATTTTAAGAAAAGGGAGATTTAAAAAACAAAAACAAAAACCTAGACAGAGCTGCCCAATGTGTGTGGTTTCTTTTGAAAGGTGTTTGTCATTAATCTCATAACAATGGATGAGCCCAGTGATGGCATCAAAGATCACGTGAAATGCTCAAGGGAAAGATGGTGATTATTCTCCCAAATGAGAAGCCTTTTTAAGTAATGATAAAAAGACCAAGGACACAGGAACAAGAGAAACCAGGGAGTCCCAGCCAAACCTCCAGGGAAGACACTGAACTCAGCCCCTAGAAGCTACACTTAGAAGACTAGCAAGGAGGTCATAAACTGTTGGTTTATTTTTAGTAACAGCACCCTCTGAGAACAGTCTTCATGTCCACTCCCATAAAGTAGGTCAGACAGAAACATCTCAGGATCCATGACAACTCACCTAGACAGGACAGTCCCTGGGAGAGCTAGACACAGCAACCTTTGAGACATCTCAGTCTAATCCAAACCCTTCATTTCACAGATCAGAAAGCAGCCTTTGAAAGCATCCTGAGACACAGCAAATTTGTGTTGAGTGGCCCTAGATTCCAATTTGGAACCCTAGTCCCAGCCTCTTCATAGCAAGCACACTTGGCTGTCAGGAAGGAGTGCAGGGCCAAGAGCATGGGCTTTTTTTTTTCTGGCTGTGAGAGTTTAAGTTGCAGAGCACAGATTTCCCAAGAAATCATAGAAATGAACATTGGGGGTGGGGGAAAGCAAAGCCAAAATACCAATAAGGTCAGAATAGCCAAGCTTTACTGACTGATCAGTTAGGCATTTAAATTACAAAATATTTTATAAATAGTATCTTAACTGATAAATTAGATTCACATACACAAACAGAACAGGGGTCAATATAATGTTTTGACATGTGTGCACAATGTACAATTATTTAAATTAAGTTAATTATCATATGTATAAACACATCCATCCACCCATCCCACACACTTTTTTTTTTTTTTTTTTTTTTTTTTTTTTTTGCTTTGTGAACAGAGATTTGAAACTATTTTCTATTTTGTAATGTATATTATTAGAGAGTTGTCACCTATCAGGCCTGAGTTTATCTCTCAAATGCACACCACAGTTTCCTCCCCCAAGCTCTCTAGTTGGAATACAAATTATACAGTATGCTCCATAGTTGCATTTATGGCTTATCTCAGTGCCTACTTCTCATGGAAGCTCTTTGCATTGACTTTATCTTAGAATCTCTTGGGGGAACTGTGTGAAAAATGTTAAACATCAAAACACGTGCCCTACCCTGGGGATTCCGGTTTAGTTAAACTGGTGCAATAGACTTCCCTTCCTGAATCTCACAGCCGTTATGGCACTACAATGCACTGGTGTTCTGAGCATTAGAACAGTGCTTGGGTATATAGCTAGCCTTTCTGACCCAGGTGCTTGAGAGAAGGTCCAAGAATTTCAAGTACATAGAAGTTGTAATGATGAAGTGAGGATACATAGAAGTTGTAATGATAAAGTGAGGACTCATCCTTTCAGGAGCACTGATCTGAGGTAACACAAGGGCCATGAGATTGGTGTGTGAAGCCCAAGAGTTAAGAACTACCCAATTAGAGGCCAAAACCCAGCTTTGAATTGTGAAGGCCTCTCCTTCCCATGTATCAGTGATGCAAGTAAGAGCATTCATTTTCTTGTCAACCAGTCTGAGTTCACTGTGGGATCACAAACACTGAGCCTCATCTTCTCCATGTCTCAACTATTTAACAATTGGGAGAAGATGGTTATGATGATGATGATGGTGATGGTGATGGTGATGATGATGGTGATGGTGATGGTGATGGTGATGATGATGATGATGATGATGATGATGATGATGATGATGATGATGATGTTGATGATGATGATGGGATAGAGCTATGGCCCAGTTGTTAAAAGTGCCCACATACCACCTACTTAAGCATAGTATGATTCCCCAGAATCTATGTAAAAAAAAAATCTGGATGTGGTGACACATGCTTGCAATCTCAGTGCTGGGAAGGAAGGAATTTTTTGGTGGATTTTTTGGGCTCTCTAGACTGTCAGTCTACTCTAATACTGTTTCCAAACCCAAACAAACAGGAAGAGACAACCAAGGTAGGCCACTCACAATGAAAACCCCAGGTATCTCTCTCATCTCTACAGACTACACAGATGCACACACCTGCACATGCCCTGACACTCATGGGGGAAACCCTACAGCCACACAGGAATAAAAATAATACCTTTATGTAAAATAAATATGTAAAATACTCAGAAGAGGGAGGTGTGCATCAATCCCTTTCACTGTGCAGTTCTCACTGTAAAAGCGTTCGTATCATAACAATTGCAATTAATAGATTAATGGGTCAGGGCGTCTACAGTTTAAAACATTATCACAATCTTTAAGTAAACTTAGAGATCAACAATGCAATTTCCCTTGTGTTTGTTTGTTTGTTGTTTCCAGATGGGCAATGGAGAGTCTCATATGTGTAAAGACTCATCAATTGATAAGACATGAAAATCGGAAGGATCCCTGGGTTCAAACACAATCTTATTTTACTGAGAGTTTGATGCGTCTCTTGTTTTCCTCCTTTCAGCATATTCTCCTTAAAGACACCCTCTACACCTGATTAAATGGTGTTTCTCACTAGTACACAGCACCATATCTTGTTCTGCATTTTACTAAGTATCCACTGAGTGGATGAGTAGACATGAATAATAACAGCCTACGATATATTTCAAATAAATGTTGAAAGCAATTCTGTAATACAACAGATTTCATTCACTTAATTAATCTCTAAAGAATTAAGTGGCTAAAGCCTTTATTTTATGTCAATAAGTTGCTATTTCCCCCATTTATAATCAAAGCAATATTGGGTCAGTGAGACATAGTCCCCTGTGATTTGCTTGACAAAGGTGATCATGCTGGGGAAATGTCAGGGAAATAACACCCCAGGGCTCTCTTGCACCTCAGGGATCTGTCTCCTGCACCTCAGGGATCTCCTGTAGCTCAGGGGTCTCCTGTACCTCAGGGGTCTGTCTCCTGCACCTCAGGGGTCTGTCTCCTGCACCTCAGAGGTCTCCTGCAGCAAACATGACCAAGGCTCCTCCAGTGGGCACTCTGAGGTTACAACTGGTCGCCTGCCTTGATTGTTCTCTAGATTAACAGAGTTTTAGGAGCTGATCCTCACACCCACTTCTGTATAATATGCATCTGCCCTCTGTCTATTCCAAAGAAATATGGGCTAGAATCGCTTGCAGTCTACAGTAAACAGATTCTCTCCCTAGACTTTGGGATTAGATTGGTAGACTACAACAATGTGACAGAACACTTAAAGTAATTTATCTTGAAAAATTTAAATTTAGAAAACATTTTTTTCTATTTTTTTTAATTAGGAGAAAAGGAGAGTAATCTATATTTTTCTATATTTTATGAATAGGGATTTTTCTAGATTCTAACTGCATTTTACATCTTGAATACTAATTCTCTCTCTCTTTCTCTCTCTTTCTCTTTCTCTCTTTCTCTCTCCTTCTCTGTCTCTCCTTCTCTGTCTCTCTCCCCTTCCCTCCATCTCTCCTCCCCTGCCTCTCTCCTTACTTTTCCAATCTCCTCTCTCCCCCTCTCTCTCCCTCCATGTTGTGACCTCTCTCCTTCTTTCTCTGCAATCAAGGATCCAGTAAGAACACATCTCCTATGAAGTTGCCCATTGTTTCTACAAGGCCTTCCCATGACCCTTGGGTACCTATCTATTGTTCTTTCAACTTCTTGCTCTCTGATCAAGGGATGCTCAAAAGATCTATATTTCTGTATTTTCCAAATATTGGGCTATGGCTCATTAGTATATAAAATATACTAAACTTGAATTAAAACTCAATTATTGATTTCACGTCCTTTGGGTAAATGCCCAAGAGTGATAGATCTGGGTCAAATGTTAGATTTATTTGTTTTTGTTGTTGTTTGGTATTTTGGGGTTTTTTTTTGAAACCTCCATATAGATGTCAGACTAGTTTACAATCCACTAGCAGGATTATAAAGGTCCCCTTTACCTACATCCACACCAATAATTTCTGTTTTTGTTTCTTAATGACTGACATACTGACAGAGATATAAACTCAATATAGTTTTCTAATACCTAGAGACCTTGAATGTTTTTAACAGATATGATTATACACCGATATTTTTGTAACTATACTCACAATAGCAAAGGTATGAGACCAACTTAGGTGCCTGACAATAGAAGAATGGATAAGAAGAGTGTGGAATTCTTGGGCCATAAAGAAGGAAGTTCTGTGGTCTATGGAAATGTGAATGTAACTGGACCCAAACATTAAGAAAATTCAGCCAGTCTGAGAAAAGTAGGAAAGTAATGTGCTCTCATTTGTGATTCCTATATCTAATTTAGAAACACACAATTATATATGCATATAATATACATTATGTGATATATTTTATATGTGATATTCTATGTATGATTGTATGTGTGTTAAATGAAAATATAAGTAAAATTATATGGGGTAACAAAAGAGACAGAAAAGAGGACAAAAAGGAAAGGGAGGGTAGGAGAGCTTGGTTAAGGGATGTGTGTCTGACATGCAATATATACCTTTAAGAAAAAAATTAAGGCTAGAAAGATGGCTCAGCCATTAAAGGCTGAAAAAAGTTAAATAACTAAATTTTTTATAAGATAAAAAATTGAAATAAAAAATCAGCTTATATACTGTGGAAATCTCATAAAAAAGGCTAACTATTTTTATTAATCATTTGTCTAAGGTTATAAAAAGTCAAAGGTTTATATTGGGTTAAAAATATAATAAAAATCCTACTAGAGAAGCAGTTAGAAAAAAATAATCGTGATCTAATCTAATTTAATCTAACAACTCTTCAAGTTCTAGAGGGTTAGAAAGAAATCCTTCAGCCCAATGAAGTGCAGATCACACATACAGCAAGAGGCCATTTCCAGAGATAAGCAAACTCAATACTGCTGAACCGCAGTGATCCAGAGCAGGGATATATACCACCTATTGTTAGAAACTGAGCCTTGCTCGTGGGAGCTCAGGACTGGGCTATGCAGTAACACATCCAGAAGAACTTGCCTGTGGACTACTGAAGCACTTTGCCATTAGGGAGCTAGCCAGCAAGCTTTAACTGAATACCTACTGTGGAGGAGCACTCAGTGTGATCCACATGATACATCTGTTTACAAATAGGGTAGTTACAATCTAGGGAACTCCTGTGTGTAGTTCCATATTCCCAGTAAAACTGCACTAAATGAAACAATCTAGAAAGACCTGTGGCTCACAGATGACCTGATCACTCCTTACACAGACCACTTTCAGCAGGCCTAAACCATTGCAGCATTCCCTGAACTTAAGCAGAGAACAGGCACAATCTTGTCCTGTCTCCAATCTCATGATCTAACTCCTGAGCATGTCCTGTTTCTTTATAAGATGTTTATGGAGTAACGCATTAGAAGATGCTGAGAGAGGAAAGTAGACCATGAAGGTGTCAGAAAGAGTAGGGCTTTGGGGTTAGAATGTGTGAGACTAGGAAGAACAGAGTGGGAATAGGATCTATGCTGGGAAATGGTGTGCTAAATGAGGCTATCTGAGAAGAAAGCACAAGAAGTCACTCCAGAAACAAAATAACAAAGGTCTTGGAAAAACTGCAGCCACCCTGTCAGAAATTTAGAAAAATATATTTAAAAAAAATTTTTTACTATGGATATATATATATGTGTGTGGTGTGTGTGTGCATAGACAGCAAATTTAAGTACACATCTATATATAGACATGTATGCAAATGCATGCATAATTAACTTATGAGATGTGTACTTAAAAAACATAAAATACTACAGCCTGCAGCCCATATGACTCTTAAGCAGCAATAACTTGCGGATGTACTGAATGCCATCATTTATCATGCAGCCCTTCTTGCCTAGTATTTAGTCAACGCCCACAACCACTTACACGGGGTGAGTCAAAGAGCAAGAATGCAAACTCAGGAGTAGGCCAGTATCCACTGGAACGTCTTGAATGCTTCCATTCAAAAATAAGGGAGACATTTACATTGGCAATGATGTCTGAATTTGGATGGAGAAGAGGTACCGCCCTGTGATCCCCATCACCACAGTCCAGCATCCCTCCAAGGCGGATCATATCACCTGAACAACCTGTCCCTTTTCTATTCAGCTATTGAGTACCTGCACTTATGTGATATCAAAAAGAAAGCCAGGGACAGAGGATGTCAAGAAGAGATAGAGTAGGTTCCAGAGGTCTAGAAGCTCACACTGGTTTAGGAAATGGCACTCAGGGACCACGTACCATTTGAGAATTATGACATGCACCTCAACCTGTGGCAATGCTGTTGGGTTGCCACGAAGTTAGCTCTTCAGAAGTGAGTTACAGATATGTTCAAAGAGTCAGAAAGCACACGACGGAGAAGACCAAGGATCCTTTCCACACTTTGTCTCCAAAGTCTGAAACCTCACAGCTCAGGAGAAATGAGGTCTTGGAGGTTCCCAGCCTTCGCACTGCCTGTCTTCATGCCTGTTCCATGAGGATTCACCCACTCTGGTCTCAGGCCTGCCTTCATCAAATGAATGCATTAGGGAAGAGAGACTTCCTGCTGGTGGACTGGAAGTCTCACCATCAGAAGGGTGTGTACCCACCACTTCAACAAGGACCAGAAGACATAACACAGGACCTGGGTGGGTAACTGAGTTACTGACAGATGATTTCAGTACTTGGTTGTTTGTGGATTACAGCCACATCCTTATCTAATTTCCACACACATTGTCATTCCCATTACCTTGATGTGTTCACACAGGAGGCTGAGTCCCTGCCGACTGATTCTTCAGTGGGTTAACATAGTACTGGCGCTCCTATCAGGCTCATCAGACTAAGTCCACTACCCTCAGGGATGAGCTTTGGAGGCTGCCTCTCAGATAAACCACAAGGCCACATGTAATTAGATCCAAGATTATGTGGTACTGGCTGGAAGTGCAGAAAGCACTCAGAGAGTTAATTAAAAAGGCAAAGGGCATTAAGGAGACAGCTTGGGAGGGTGGGGAGGACAGTTTGTGGAAGTTCTACAGAAGAAAGAGCAAAGAACCAGGTGTATTTATAGACTAATAACGTGCAAAAGGGGGAAATGTGTTGCCTTGGGCAATTCTCATCAAGTTAATGGATGTTGCCAATTACTGTGGTAACATTTTTAATTGTATCTCAGCTCTAGAGAGAATAAAACCAGAATTTCACAGTCTTTGCCTGAGGACTCTTAAGGGGCTGCGTTCTGGCGCAATATAATGGTGTAGACATACTAGCCTGTAGTCTACACTGACAGAATCCTTACAGCTGTCTCAGGTTAAGACTGGGCTGATTTTTAGAGAGGATGTGTGGCACACACGAGTCCGTTTATATAAATGTATCTGATGACATCAGACAACTGTATTAGGGAGCAGAAGTTGTAGCCACAGAGAGACCCATAAAGAAGATAGTAAACATTGCCCCACATCTTGTGACAATACAACATTTTTTCCACTATCTTATGAGTCACCCTATGATCAAATGGTGCCTTTGTTGGTCATCTTATTTACTACCTGCTGTAACTGATTTGATTATTGAAACGATGCCCCCTCCACTGTAGATTGAAGGAAGGAGTTTGCTGGCTGTGCCCACCTTGATAATACCAACTTTTGCTAACAACAGTGCCATTCAGTTATATTTTGGAGCAAAAGTTCAACATCCCAACAAGGGATGTGCAGTTTTGTGTGCATTGTACCAACAAGGAGCTAAAGGGTGAAACAAGAAAATAAATTGTCTAGGTCCCCATCGCTAATAAATGGTGGCTCCAGATTCAAACCCAGAGCAGAGAGATTTAGCTTCATAGCTCATTCTGTAGTGCATTTACAGACTGTCCATCCTCCTCAGGAAAGGAAGAGGGAGGATAGTGTCAATCAGCCATTCTCTGCCAGCACCCGATTCCCTTTGTAGCATCTACCACTAAGAAGAAATGTATGGAGAATGCATGTCCAGCCCACAAACTGGAAATGCAGGAACAGAAGTGTGCTTCAGTGAAGAGATTAAGTGACCTGTTTAAGATTCTAGGGGTCCCAAATAGAAAAGGAAGGATTCAAATCATGATAATTTAACTTCACTTCTTTTGACTTCATGGCTACTCAGAGGTACACTCCTAATTTACACTAAACTCAGAAAATACAAACACTGGGGGAAAGAAAATAAAGTTACATTGTTCTCTGATGTCACACACAATCCCTTTAAGGGCAACATGGAATCACTATAGCAAAATTGATTATTCAGTGATACTTTCCCCTATATCAAATTCCATTCATCTCCCAACTCATTATCATCTCTCTGATTCCCGTATCAAGTGGTCTCACTTCCTCCCTCCACCTCTTGCACAGGACCTGGAGAGGTTTGCTCTTGTTGTGTGGCATCATAGGCCACACGATCATCTATCAGGAACATGTAGAAGTACCTAGCCTATCAGCCAATGGAACCCAAAGACTAACAATTGAAAGCATAAAGAGATCTTCTTCCATAACAAAGCTAAAACAGTTTGGGAGGAAAGGCACAGCAAGCCACTGGTAAGCCGTTTTACCCACTGAGCATGTTCTACTCACTGGACTCCATTTTCCCTCCATTCTCTAAGCAGAGAAGAAGTGGATAAAGTATTCACCAAGGCCTGGAAGCACTCATTGCCTGTGACTCAGATCTGGAATCTGCAGAAAACTCATGCTATTAGACTTACACTGTTAGCTTAGACTTAGCTTCTCATTGCAGAAGGTTGACTCTGTTTTTGAAGGCAGCACTGATTCGCTCTTCCTCCTCTTCCTCCTCCTCCTCCTCCTCCTCCTCCTCTTCTTCCTCCTCCTCCTCTTCCTCCTCCTCTTCCTCCTCCTACTCTTCCTCCTTCTCCTCCTCATCTTCCTCCTCCTCATCTTCCTTCTATCATATATGCAGTAAAATAGAAAGGGGTACTGGCAGACAGTGGTAGAGTAAACATGGGTACTATACTCAGAGAGAGCTGGATTGAAACCCCAGCCATACCAACAACTAGCTCCATAACCTTCTTGTACCCTGATCTCTCAGAGGTTTAAGATACTCACTTCTGATGAGAGAACACTACCAGTGGTTATTGCAAAGGATTATTGTATAAATTAAAGTGGGTAACAAAATGAACTCCTATCATAAGCTAAAAAGTACCAAACCTATTGTGGCCGTGTCACTCTGATCTTTCCCCAGAGATTTCTCAGTTGTTGACCCTGACAGTATCATGTAGCCTTTATGTACATTGTGTTTTGTTTGATTGAGATGGGGGTCTCTCTATGTAGCCCTGGCTAGTCTGAAACCCACTGTGTAGGGCAGGCTAACCTCAAACCCACAGAGATCCACCTGCCTATGCTTCCGGAGTGCTAGGTAGTACAGGAGTTCACACTCCCACACCTGGATCTTCATCCCATTTTATGAGCATAGACACACACACACACACACACACACACACACACACACACACACACACATCAACTCAGTAAGAGAATAAAAGGTCAATTTGAAAGTTCATAATAGATAGATCTCATTAACCTACCCTTTATATAAGGTTTCCACCCAAGCCCCAAACCCCAGCCTACTTCAGAAGCAAGTTGAAAAACTTCTAGGGCCTTTGAAACTGGAGTCAAGATGAACAGGCATAGCCTGGACACACAGCACCAGCCTCCTGTGAAATGGCACTCGCACCTGCAGACATTGGCTTGGGAATGGCTGCCTAGGGGAAGAGGAAGAGGTCAGACCCCCTGGGAAAATCCAAATGAAAGTGAACCAGATGCTCCAGACCCCTCCCATGGGAGTCATTCGGCCTAGTCCTGGGCTGGGGCAAGATCACTTAATAGGCTCTTTTTCATCTTTAATTTCTCTGATTCAGAAAGTTTACAAGATCAATTGCTAAGAGAGCTAATGGGAGGAGATGAGGCAGCAAGAAGCAGAGGGCCCAGAGTCAGCTAATTCCTTAGCTTCTAACTGGAGTCCACAGGGACCCACTTATATAAAGCCTGAGCACTCCTGATCCTGCTCAATCACCCCTCCCTTCCCAATCCCCTCTAAATAAAGAATTTGAATTGCAACCCAGCAAGAATAGCATATAAACTTCAAGCCTGTAGGCACTAGCCAGGAATCACAGTAAATCACAATTCTGCTGAGGGTAGGGCTTGAGTTCAGAGTCCTGCCCCTTCAGTTTTCACACCAAGGGACCCAAGGGTCCTTATTTCTTCAAAGATTGTCCAAAGCAAATGTAGCCCATGATCAAGTCAACAGGCACCCCATCTGTGTGGGTTTGAATCACATTTCAGCTTTGTTCTTAACCTAAGCTCTGGTTTTCTCACCTATAGATGAAGGTAAACACAAAGCTCTTCACCTGTGACACTCACTGTTCACTGCTCCTTATGCAGTGTGCCTGGATTAAACATTATGGGAATTTGTGGATTCAGGACCAAGGACTAAGGGAAGCTGAACAAACACTATGAATTTTTTGTGTGGCAAGGCAAAAGTGGACCTGGGCTGGGACTGATTTTTACCAGTGTCTTATAACGGCTGCATCCCTTAAGAGAGGTGATGGGGTTTTCCCTTTTTCCAGTCCCTTTTACTCATGGTTTAAGATCAACACCCTCCTCCATGCCTGCTTCATGGAACACCACAGGAAGAATACCAAATGATTTCTGAAACAGCATGGAAGAGGAAAATCTGTCTCGCACACAGGAGACTTCCATTCTCCAAATGGAAACAGAGCCCAGAAGGAGAATAGCTCACATCAATTGCTCTGGACGATGCATCCCCCAGGATGCCTCAATTTCCATAACAGGACACTCGCTTTTCCTCGCCACCATTGTGTGCATATCTTCTTTAATGATGGAAGAATTAAACTGAACTTTTTCTGCACAGCTGGCTCTGGGAGATTCTGGAAAGCCTGGGAAGGAAGTCTTCAATTTGTTCACTTGCCGAGAATGAATCCTGCCTCATAGAACTCTTGACAAATTGCCATTTTTAAAGGGTTTGTTAATTTCCAGTGAGCAAATGGCACATCAGATATTTTGTTTATTCAACAGATGCTCCTGAGCTAAACAAATGGTTCTTGTTTAACAAACATGGAAACATCTTGTCAGCTTTGCTGAGATCATGCTGTTTCACTATCAAGGGAGGATCCTGTGGTTTGTGGGGAAAATACAAGGTGTCTCCTCCGGTGCAGAGTTCTCAAAGGAGACATTAGTTCCATTGAAAGTATAAATGTGTCCCTTGTTTTTAGGCTGGGAAGAACCTCTCAGGCAAAGGACCTAAGTTGAGAGATGCCACATAGTTCTAACTTGATATGTCTTGATGAAGTAAATTTCCTAAAAACCTCAAAGGAGACATCATCTGAGACACAGTAGGTATACAGAGTCATGAATGAATGCCAGCTTAGGTTGGATCCCAGATCTGCCACTTACTGTGTAAACTTGAATTGGTTGTTTAATCATACAAAACTTTAGCTTCCTTGACAAAAATATAGGTTTCCTAAAGATCTGACAGGCAACAATGCTGATGATAGTGATGTACATTCATCCTCCTAATCCTGATGATTTCAGAGGATTTTAAATGGCACTGAACAAGCCTCAGGAACAGAGATGCAAAGCCTGGGGAGGAGCCTGATTCTACATCCTCTGTTATCTGCAAAGAGTATTTGATAATGTGATGGTTCAATGACTCCCCTTGGAAGTGCAACCCAACCAGACAGTGGAGCCTTTCTAAGTCTCAAGAAATCAGAATAATGTCCATGACTTTGAGCCACTAAGCTGAAGATCTGGCTAGACTAAAGGAAGCTCTGAACATGAGGGCTCAGAAAGGTGCAGAAAGGAAGAGGCCAGTTTGCCCAGAGGACACACACACACACACACACACACACACACACACACACGCACACGCACACGCACACACACACACACACACAGAGAGAGAGAGAGAGAGAGAGAGAGAGAGAGAGAGAGAGAGAGAGAATGGCCAACTTTTATCAAGTCTGAATACATGATGAACAACACATCTGCTGATAGTTGCAACATAAAACTATGTATTAATTATAGAAGGGACAGCATTCCAAAGCCTCCCTGTTGGAATGTCTCAAAGAACTCCCCTGAAACAACATGTAACTCACCAGAGAATTAATTTGCTTCACATACTGAAAAGCTACAAAGTAAATCAACCCCAGTTGAACATGGTTACAGAAAGCCTGAAGGAGCTGAAGACTTATCTCAGCTTGCTGAAAAGGCTACAGAGGGACCCCCAGGCACAGTTAGTTTTATGATAGAATCCTCACAGCTGCCCTTTGAGGAAGACATCAATGTTATCAGCATTAAGCAAGGCAGCTCAGAAAATCTGCTCACAATATTAGAGATTTAATAGGTGTTTGGAAGGGCAGGTATCTCCTTGAACTTGCTCTTAGCCACTCTGAAATGAGTGAGAAGGGAACCTGGGAATTTGAAAGAAGAGCTTCTTTTTAAAAGGTGTAACTTAAAAGATAATAAACTGATTTTCTGGGTGTATTCAGAATTGCATGATGCCTTCCTACCACGCCCTGTCAAGGAGAAGCCTGACTGAGGTCCTAGTAATGGACGGTCTCAAGGAATATGACAACAGTATAGGGTATCAGGGGAGACAAAAGGCTTAGTAGATAACTGTGAGTTTGGAACACTGCCTCAGGAATGTGTCACAAGAAGGATGCCCATGCCAAGATCAAGGGGTTGAACGTCATATCTGGGTGCTAGCATTTTTCAGTTGTGACTGAAAAAAAACCATGCTAGACACGATTCACACATAAGATGACCTTGGGCTGGAGAGATGGATGTTGGCTGATGTATAAAAAGCTGAATTAAAACCCCTAGTACCCATTTTTTTAATAGTCAAAAGATAGGTGGTAATACTGAGCTTCTGTAACCCAAACACTGAGGCCAGGCAGCAAAAGACAGATTCTTGAAGTTAATGGGTCAGCAGGCCTAGTCAAAGTGATGAACGTCAAGTTTAGTATAAAAAATTTGTTAAGAAAAACAAAGGTTGGATAGGATAAGGGAAAGATAGTCAAGATCTACCTTGGGACTCCATATGACTATGTACCTATGTGCATGTACACTTGCAAATGTAAGTATACACATTCTCACTAGCAAGTTCATATACCATACAACACACAAGATGCACAGAGATGTACACACAACATGCACATACACACACACACAATACACACATGAGCTTGTGTACAAACATACATGCACACACCCCACACAAAAACACAGATGGTTGAGTTTGAGCAAAATCTCAAAGAATCTTTAACAAAACTGCATTGCAATGGCTTCCATCCACCTGGTCACTTCCAGTTCTTTTAAAACAGATCTTACTGTGGCCAATGATAGAGGCAGAAGAGGTTGGAGACACACTCACGACCGTTCCATTGATTTCTGTCCATTTAGAAATGCAGGCATGTAAGAATGACATAATTTTTGACAACCTTGAATTGCCTTAAAATTTCAAAAAGTATTTTAGAGGTGATAGCTCATCAACATAAGTTCATAATTATTGGCATACATTTTTCATGACACACTTCACAAATAATCATGACTCACTGGTGTGCCATTATACGATCTATTTGAATTTTTGTTAGTTTTCTCTTGTGAGCAGTGGAAGTTTTTAAACAAAGATTGACCTCTTTCAAAGTGAGTTTTAGAAATGAATAAGGAAACAAAAAAGTCCTTTGGGTAGTAGAAAACAGGTAGCTTAAGGAATCGCACTAAGAATGGAGAAGGGTGGGTCTGAAGAAAGGCTCTTATATGAGTAGTAAATTCAGCATAGGAATCAAAGGTACAGAGAGACTGAGACTCATGGAAGACATGAGTGCTGTTCATGTGGTTTGGTATTTCAAAGTCAGAGAAGAATTATGCTAACATGACAAAAAGACAATCAGATATCTCTGGAAACCATTAGACCAAATAAAGGAAAGGAGATGATGCGGTTTTTATACTGTTTGGGAATGATGATGCATCCTGTTAAAGATGGCAAAGGTTTGGAGGCATCTAATAGACATCACATGAACGTCTTCTACTGTATCTGAGTGTGTGCACACATGTGTATGTGTGTGTGTGTGTGCCTGTGAGTGTGTGTGTAACTGTGAGTGAGAATGTATGAATGTGTGTAAGAGTGTGCACGAGAGTGTTATTGCAAGTGTATGTATATTGTGCAAGTGTGAGTGAGAAAGAGTATTGTGTGACTTGTGTGAGTGTGTGTGTGTGTGTGTGTGTATGTGTGTGCATGTATAATTTTCTGGAAAGTCTGAAACACAGGGCTTAGAAATATGTACAGAAACTTTAATCAGTGGTGTGGGTGTGGCTTACTGGGAAACTGTCCTTTTTCAAACAAAGAAGACATGGAAAAAATCATATTGGAAACCACACACCAGTGAAGTTTTCAGCAAACAGACTTTGGAAAGAGGCAGAAACAGTGTTAACAACTGCTGAAATTGGGTGGGATGAGTAATGAGAAATGATCATAAGATCTGGGCATCAGACATGATTACAGTCAAGGGTATAAGTCATAAAAAGCAGCCAGACCATTGTGAGTTCAATGGTGGTTCAAATGATAACATCATATCCTTTATAAGTAATTTTACAAAATTCAGTAAAGAAAATATGGTAATGATTAGGGATAATGCTTATAAAACAGTTTTGTTTCTTAAAATCTGAATTGGCCAATAAAATTGTGTCTATCATGAAAACGTTGATGTTTTGAAACTGAGATGAGATTATATAGAAACAGCCATACAGATGATAAACAAACAAAGAGATAGATAGGTAGATAGATAGATAGATGATAAAGACAGATCACAGATATAGAGATAGATGGATAGATATAAACAGAGATAGATGATAGATAGATAAGTAGATAGGTAGAAAGATAGATAGATAGATAGATAGATAGATAGATAGATAGATAGATAGATAGATAGATAGATAGGTAGGTAGGTAGGTAGGTAGGTAGGTAGGTAGGTAGGTAGGTAGGTAGGTAGTTAGGTAGGTAGGTAGGTGGATAGATAGATAGATAGATAGATAGATAGACAGACAGACAGACAGACAGGCAAGAGAGAATGAAGTGACTCCTAAAGGATAGAAAGAGACAGGATCAATTGAAATTTAAGCTCACAAAAGCATAAAGACATTCTTTCAGCACAACAGAAAAAGACAGAGAAGGTAAGTGAGCCAAGGAGATGAAGAAGAAAGCCATGTTTATGTATACATTATAGATCGGTTCCTTTGAGATATGGTAGATTCCTGTGCTGCTGGAAGGAAGAGGTAGGGAAGAATTGGGGTCAGAGGGGAAAAGAAGAGTCATCACAAAGACTGCCAAAAGATGGCTAGCCAACTAGAGAGTCATGTTAGAGAGCTGAGACAAAGGCTACTTGGCTAATCAAGAGAGAGTGGATGGGAATAGGTGATGGGTTATTCCAGTTCTTTCCTCCTGAACACCACAGCATGCAGCAAGTGTCCAGCACAGGCACGGCAGGCAATTAGTACTAGCTAACATACTCCAACCTCGGCCCAACCCCAGTGTGATTGTTCTCCATTCATTCACTGCTATACGTCCAACTAGGTTCTAGCAAGGATATCTAAAGCCTGTCTGCAACCTGGAATGATAAAGAAAGAATCAACAAAGAGACATTCAAGGGCAGAAGTATCATTGGGGCTGGCACGGGGCAGGCACTTGTTACTGTTAAGACATGTCCTTCATGCAACGTGCTCACAAAATGTCAGCCGCAGATTGTTCCACTGGATGAGCCTATGAATGAATATTATTTTTACAAAACCCTTTCTGAGTATTGGCTTTTTATAAAGCATAAAGTTTACCCAGGGGGCCATCCATAACAGCGGTTAAACAGAGCTCTCCAATCCGTTGCATTTCTAGGGTCTTAGGAAATGGAAATCCTTTAAGTACCTTTACTCTGCTTCCCGGGAGCTATCTTTCAAAGTTTAAATTGTTTATTTTTCAGTTTCCTAACTTCCTAAATTCCATTTATAAATCAAAGTAGCTTTTGAGCAATTTGATGGGAGTGAAATGGATTAAGAAAGAACAAACATCAAATAATATATATTTGGTCATTTGAAGTTATTGGATTTTTCTTCCCTCCCTCCCTCTTCTCTCTCTCTCTCTCTCTCTCTCTCTCTCTCTCTCTCTCTCTCTCTCTCTCTCTCTCTCCTTTCCTTTTCTTTTTTAAATAAGGATGCTCTGTCTGATTCGTCCTGATCTTTTCACTTTATCCTTGTAATTAGCACAGCAGAAAAGGGCAGCATTTGATTCTTTTAAAATTAGCACCTATAACTCTTTCATTATTATGACAATTTCTACTTTCTAGTTCAAGGCTAACAACCATCTAAAGTTCTTTCTAGAAAAACACCTTCTCCTCAGTAAACACTCAAGTCCAAGCTGTGGAACACACACTGAGTATTGCACAGCTTGCATTTCAGAAGAATGAACATTCTCCCAGTTGAGCTAAGAGCACATAGCACTGAAAGGCTCTCAGAAATCACTTCATACAGCTCTCTCTTTTTTGTTTATTTTGCTCCTTCTTTTGGATTCTTCAGTGCTGAGTTCCCAGCTCAAGGCCACACACATGCCAGGCAAGAATTCCAGCCAGCACAATTACACCCCCACACCCTAAATCAGGTTTTCAAACCTTGTGTGATGAATTAATTTTCTAATCTCCCCACTTTTAACAGATACAACAAAATATATCCATCTTCCAAGCTGCTATACAGATTTCTAAATACAATACATATGCTGATCTATTCTCTTTTCACAGACAAGTGGCAGTGTGTTGCCCAGTGCCAGTCTCATGGTTCACTGTGGACTTTGTGAAGGGGCCAATGGTTGTATGTATTTCCCACTATTGGACAAGAAGAAGGCATGAACCACAATTAGTTTCATAGTAGGACAGTTGAGCTAGAACCCAAATCTACAACACCAGCTCTAACTACTACATCACCTCACACTCACTTATACAGATTGAGAGATCACTTACCTGCGAGGACCCCTCTGTGCTGGGTTAGGCTCCTGGTTGACATCAGTCATGAAGCCCAACACTCCAGTATACTGGATCTCTTAATTTTACATGCAACATGACAAATACTAATGATATTAACTTGCTCCAACTATAGCTGGTAATTACTGTTACTCGCTTCACAGTGGCATTGATTTAAATCCTTTTTCTTTCTTTGCTGCAATGTGTTAAAAGTGGTTACCGACCATGCTTTCTTTGTCTAATATTGTGTCCCACTGTCCACTACAGCGTTTGGCTTCCAGTAGACTGAAAGTATATTATTTCTTTGAAAGACCTAATGAGGAGAGAAGTAACAGTCTGGGGCCATCTTCAGGTACCTTGGGAACTTGGCTACATATCTAGAGCTCTCGTCCTGAGGAAAACCACAGACAAGCTGTAGATGTGAGATTGGACCCATGGGCCAGTGGACAGCTTTTTGGATTTTCTACAGGGCATCTCAGCAAATTGAGCCTTGCTATTTCTCCCGGTTCCTTGCATGCAGCCCTTTGTCAATGCCATAGGAAAAAGAGGCCTTCCTTCCCTCCCTCCTGTCTTCTTTCTGCTCTTGCTGTAGTTCTCGAAACTGTGTAAGGGAATGTACACAGAGATCATCTGGGAGAATTTCTGCCTAGAGAAAGCTCCTAATCTAGTTAGAGATAAGTACACCGAGCGGTAAATGAGAGATCAGCAGTCCTAACCACAGAGACAACAGGAGTTGCAGGTGGTTCAGCCTTGATTTGAAGCCTCTCACAATCAGCCTCTTGCTTGCTCTGGCTTCCTCAGCATGCAACAGAGAAGCTCTCACTCCTCATCGCCTTCAAATGATAATGATGCTCATTTCTGATGTCAAGCCTTCAGTCTCTGCTTCGGCTGTGATGATCTCCTCCTGTAAAGTCTCACTATGCCAGACCATAGAGGAGACACTGATAGAGGATGCTTATCATTATCTATTGCTCTGGTTATCTGTATCACAGAGGAATACAAGGGGGCACTGGACACCTCAAGATCAGGTCTCCTAGATGGACTATAAGTTTTCTGATAGAAATGACTGTGGCTGGTGAATGTTTGCTGTCTCCACTGTGCTCCCGTGTAAATGTTGGTGAAAGCACATTGGGAGGTCAAAACTTATTGGTCAATTTACAGGGTCTACTTCCATCTGTCATACGAGGAAGCAAAGTCTGGATAGTGGATGCAGCTGGGTAAAGTTGAGAAACACCACACCTTATCTTAGAAATGGTGACATGCAAAGCTGAGTACTAAAGAGTTTCCCAAAGTTTAATTTGTCTGATATGAAACCAGGACAGAAAAGATGACTAGAAATGACAGAGAACATAGAAGTACTAGTACCAGCAACATGACAGGACAGGCATAGTGATTGTGACTGAATCACATTGTATCTCTGGGGCTCAGTTTCTCATCTGTGAAATGAGGGTTCTGGGCCTATTTCCCCAAGACTCCTAACTCTAAACACCCATGTGTCCCTTAGAAAACAGCATTCTTCTTGGGTAACTAAGGTCGATGTCTTTTGGGGAGAAACGGCGGTTGATTTCCTGTGAGCAGCTGGAAGGAAACAGTGGTATTCCTTCCACAGTCTCATCAATCAGCTCAGTCCACAGGATGTTTAATATGGAGTCACTTAATTTAATAGTCATTTTGACATAAGGAATTGTTTTCTTAAAGCTAGAACTGGCTGTAAAACCTCAAGTGATATTTTATGGCTGCCATATAATAAAATCATTTAGCAATTAGTGATTAATGGCATACAACAGCACATTTCTCCATGGCTACCTCCCTGCCTGTTCTTTCTCTCTGGATTCACTCACTTCCCAGTTCAAAATCATGTCCTCGGGTGACAAGCTTCTTTATAGAACCAAGGTAGGTTTCTGAGTCTAAAAGATTGTCACTTCCATCAAAATGTGCCTCATGGGGCCCTGGCACAGTGGTGGCACTGAAACAAAGAACTTAAATAAGTATAATGCATGGCATGGAAGGCAGTAGAAACAAAACACAGAGCTTTGTTGAATGCCTACAATGATTGTTTCCGTACCCAAAGAATGGAGTTTTGACTGGCTAAGTTTTTGTTCTAATGACATTACTAGTCCTTATGGGAGAGGGCATATATACTGTTTGAATGTGACAGTCTCTGACCCCTCCTGCCCATTATCTTCCTGCCCTTTTCTTTGCTTTCTGCTTCTGTTCTCTCATGGAGAGTTAGACAGTTGTCTAGCCAACCCACTCACAAACACTAGTGATTAAAATTGACAACAGCATTTTTTAAATAATAAAAGACCAGCCCACTATTTTCTACTTCACAAGCAAACCCTGCTATTTTCTAGTTTGCATAATGCCACCCCCGGAGATAAATTATTACTGCTATCTCTGTTTTATAAATGAAGAAGAGGGGCTGTGGGGGGCCCAAGCTCATTCTACAGCATAGCAATAATGTAAACTTGATCAGTGGCCAATCCCATTTACTGGGCCACTACATTTTCCACACGCTTGTGTGTGCAGAACATGATGACAGCAATGCCTTTAATGACATTAGCATGTTGTTTAACAATATAAGTCACTGGAATGTATGACAATGGAAATATCAGCATGTATTCCAGGAGTTCATTGTTCATGGTTGATATGAGGGTGGTTGATCAGGCTATGAGACATTTCTACAGTCAGTGTCAGGGTAAATTCACACTCCTCCCCTGATGGCTGACCAAAATGTATTGCAGATCTTTGTGGAAATATAAAGAACTGAGCCCTTAGTTCAAGGTTCTCTCTGGAGGACACTTCAGGAACAAGCTTCCATGAGGTCTACTATTATATCTTAAAAACAGCTCTGTTTTCTTTTATCCAGAGCTTCCCCTTGCCCCTCAAATATACAGTCATTCCCATGAGGCCCCAGTAAATCCCCTGTACATACTATTTTCTACTCCAAAGTCTATTTGCCAAAAGAATGGCACTACAGTTACTCATTCCATCCCCCAAAACACACAGATAAAAATCCAGTCAGGAAACTGTCTTCCGTGCCTTCTTATGTTAGAGAAAATCACGCCTTAGTCCAGAGCACACTTTCCAAGAACCGTGTAAACAGTATGCTGACTTGGAGTCTTGTTTAAAAATTTATCTGTAAAGTCTATAAATCTGTGGTCATCTTGCCTTGTTGACTTAATTCCCAGTAGAACTCGTGTCTAAATGTTACCTGTTCTAATATCAACATTCTGAGATCAGAGGAAGAACTGAACTTATTTTTCTGTAAGATGATGTCCTTTGACGTTTTTAATTGTAGAGAGAGTACATTTTCTCTGATTTCTCAGAGTGCCTGTATCTCCTTTTGGAATCCATCACCTCGGGCTACAGGCCTCTGAGCTGGCCCCTGGTGGCCCCTGGTGGCCCCTGATGGCCCCAGCTACTTCTCTTCATATTTGCCCTTGCTGCTGCTGTAACTATGAATTTCCACAAAAGTCAGTCCTGAGCATGGTCCACCCCAAAAATCCCTCAGAAAATCCCTCAGTGGTCCACGTCTTAATGAAATCATGTTCAGCCCGACATTAAAAACTCCACGGTCATTATTTTAATCTTTCCCAGCCTTCTTTGCTTCATCTTCCCATGGGAAGGCACCCTGAATTTCTTGACAGACTGACATGTTAACAGCCTCCTGAATGCATCCCACATGCTCCCCTTTGAGGTTCTGCTCCTTCCTCCTTCACTTGCAATGTCTGCCCTTACCCATCACATCAGGGAACCCACAAGCATACAGATGATCTGTTCCAAAAACCAAGACCTTTCAAGTCTCTCAAACACTCTGGGTGCTACTTTAATACAATCTTTTTGGGCCCTGCTTTCTCAGGATGTACCTTGTTCCCAGAACTGACAGTCCTTTCCCCCTAAGATCTGTCCAGTTGTTTCAATCCCTCTGTCCTGCTGCATCATCTTTACAGTTTGGGTTATAAAGGAAATCACACCCAATTGTGTAATAGTTTAAAGTAATTGTTGGTCATTTTGCTGTCTGTTGAATCCAAGAGCCAGCTGAGGGATTGGCTTCTGGTGAATGAGCATGAGGCGATGCCCTGCTTCATTCCCTGAGTATAGAAAAGCTTGATCTTCAGAGTGGAAAAGGCTTAATTATGCTCCATGGGTTTACTATGGAGCTTGAGGTGTGGCAGTCACAGCTACCAAAGAGACATGCTCAAGGCTCACATTCCGAATTTCTCCAATGAAAGTCACATGGATAGATCCTAAGCTGAGGGATAAAGGACATGACTACAGTACCCAGGGAAGGACATCATAAAATTATATGGGAATGGGCTGGATAATTTCAAACTGAATTGGAGATTGGAATATCAACCCTTCTACAAGATCTTTAGTCCTTTAAATTTCTTAGTGTGCATGCATGTTTTGAAGTGAAAGCTCAAAACTGTCTCTTAAATGGAATTCCTAGTAACTACATGTAAACATATCAAGATGAAATCAATAACCTTATTCATGCCATGGTGGTTCAAAAAATAACATACTTTAATAAATGCCTTGCATTTTATTGATACAGAACATTTTAATAACCCTCTGAAACTTTCAGAGCACACTTACATATGTTACTTCATTTGGCAGGAGTATATGCATTTTTTTTAATTGCCTGGAGGTGACAATGTCTTTATTGACTTTAGGGAAAAAATATCTTTTACTATAGATTTCAGGAGCTTCCCAGAAAGGGAAAGGATTGTAGTTTTGAGGATTCATTCTGTACTAGGCAAGCAGGAACAACGGATAACCTACCAACCTGTATTCCTGGTTTTCAAAATGACCTTCTAGTCAATTTCTCTGGGTGTCCAAATGAAATCTGCTAAGGAATGGGACCTTATTTCCTGAAGCTCAGGTCTAATCATAGAGAATTTGGAATTTCTAGGTAGGGCTCAATAATCTACATTTTCAAAGGTAGTTCAGGTCAATAGGCTACAGGTTCTTGCTTGAACACCAACTGATAAACAAGGTTGTGGTTGACTGCTGAAGGAATGGAAGCCATTTCTCCCAACACCATCAGTGAAAGATTAACAAGTAGGCTGCAAAGGATGAGACCCTCGGGATGAGAGTAGAAATTAGACTCACAGCTTCCACCTGGGCCTGGGAAGCTTACAAATAGGGCATCAGAAATCTGGAGAAATCTTTGAGTAACCCTGGGGTGTAAGTACGCTGAGAAAAAAAAAAAACAGAAGCAGCAGCAGCTTTGGCACTACCCACACGGACCATGGATTTTCTCTTTCTCTTCCTAATTTGAGTTCCTCTCAGCTCTGGACTAGTCCTAATAAATACAACAATATGTTGAAACCAAAATAAAAGAATCCAAAAAAAAAACCAAAAAACAAAAAAGAAGAAGAAAATGTTTCTTCCCATTCATAAAAGGCATGTGCTAAATTTCCTCTAAGGGAGGACAGTAGAGGGGTATGAACTTCAATCTTTTGCTCAACAGTTAACCATCCATTTCTACCACTTCTGCATTCAGAGATTTAATCAACCTCAAACTAACCAGGTGCAGGAGAAAACTGAATCTGTATTGATTATGTATTAGTTCTATTGTCATTATTAATGCTGATGACATTCTCTAAAACAATATAGTTTTATTATATTATCTTTATCCTAGATATTACAAGTAACCTAGAAACTATTTAGTATTCCAATAATGCAAGTATTAGTACCTACTAATACTTGTACTAATATTATTTAGTATAGAAAATATTAATAAAGATGTTATTGGTAAGCATTATGGTGTTTTATATACAGGATCAGTGGATCTATAGATTCTGAGAGACAACTGTTTTTCACAGTTATTTCCATAAGTGACATTTAGCAAATGAAGAGAGTGATATTAGGAGATGTATGAAGTAGGATCTCTCATTCTCAGAACTGCCTGGAAAAGTACATGGCCATCCCACTTAAAAACGAAAACCAGTGTCTTTAGTCTCCTTTTTAGCAATTACTGCATATATTGGTGCCTTTCTATAGATCACACTGGTTACAGGTCTGACCTTTTCAATGTTTCCATCTCAATGCATCTCTCCAAACTGCTGAGTGGGCAGAGCAAAGATTCCCCAGGGGATTTCTCGCTCTCCTTTCTCTCTGCCTCCATTGTAACAGTGCTTCCCAAATTACTTGACAGCTCTCTGCAATACTGTGAAGTTAAAGGTTGGAGAATGCCCAGTTATGACAGGACTCATCATCAGTGAGATGGGAAAGACAAGGAAAGGCCTTAATCTATCACTCATGTTTTTTTTCTAAAGATCAGATGAGAATGAGAAGGCCAAAGGTGAAGAGTATTTCCTGATTTGGGGAGCAGCACCATGGGTTTCATAACAAAGTGAACGACATAGCACTATTTTGAGTTGCTGGATTTACAAATAGACAAATACATATAGACAAAGAAAAGCATTGTGGTTGAGAGTCAGTCTGCTGAGAGAAGACAATATCAAACTACCTGACTCAAACCTCCACTGCCTCTCATGCTCCTCGGCTGACTTCTGATGATTCGTGCTCAATTTTCCAAAGCCTGTCCATGTGACTAAGCAGATGGTCTTAGCAGACCACAGCGCTCCACTGATAGAGCCATGGGCCCCGGGTGCTGTCCTTACATCACCCTCATAGTGAATTGAGTCTGGCAAGCATTTATACCATCAAAGTGGAACTAGACATTTCAGCATGGCATCCGTAGCATTGAGGAGAGAATGGGAAGAACACCCTACCCACAGATGCCATCCACACAACGAAACCTCCCCCTATATTTCACGAACTTTTCAACTACTTCTTTTCATATACCTCTATTTTATTAGTTCTTTATGAATTTCATGCATTTATTTTGATATTACCCACCCCTCATCCCCAACCACTCCCAGAAACCCCCACATTATCTTCATCTTTAATGGGTGGTCTTCTGTCTTTAAGGGAAATCTTATGCTAAAGCATGGTACATAAAATAAACTAAGATTATAGGTAATTCTGGCTGAAGAAAAGAATGGAGGATCAGGAACTCTTCATTGTACACCTCACAGGCTTCTCTTAGCTGCACATTGTCTCAGGAACAATTTATCAGACCCTGGAAAGAGCTTCCAAGAGCATTGTTGGGGAAATCACTACAGCAGATAGTCTCCCACAGTCCTTCCACCTCAGATTCCATATAACCCTTCCATAAAAATGGCAATGCATCAGTTCAATGGACTATTCTGCCACCAACAAGTCATCTGCATGAATACCATGCATGCATAAAACTGTTTACGTTTAAGTGCAACTTTTTTAAGAAGGCATAATAACGATGTGCTCTAACTATAATTTTCAGAAAATTTATTTTCAGGTGTACAAAACTAGAAGACAAACTAATTAAAGTGCTTTGTTAAAATGATTGCCTTTAATAAAATTCTTTAATGCTACTGTTTCCATGTGGACAAAAATGTATCTTTTTAAAGTAAATGTGCATGAGGCATATACTTTTAATTTGTCATTTATTTCTTTAACTATATGTGTGTAAGAGAGATAAAGACAGAGACAGAGACAGGGTGATTGCAGGACTCACATTTCCCATCTTGGCATAAGAATTATGTGTTCACAGGGATTTATCCAGCTTTATGTGTGTTGTATAGATTAGAAATCTCATCCTCATGCTTTATAACTCCTCGTGCTTTACCTGTGAAACCACCTAACGAGCCTGAAATGCATACTTGTAAAGTTTACAGTTTTCTAACATTTTGATGGAGAATGTAACTTGGGATCAGAATGCCTTAGAAGATTAACATTTATCATGAGAAGAAAATCAGCATCTTCCACTGACAGAGATGCACACAGAAAGCACACCTGAGTATCACCAGAAAGATACTAATAAATCTTCATAAAACAAGACGAGCATGCCATTCCTCTGCTCAAGAGATGAATATTCTCCGTTCTCCAGTGAAACAAGTCCATGGCATTCCCTAGCGTTTGAAGCACAGGACAATCTGTATTTGCTCTACTTCCTCAGCTGTATTTATCAGTGTTCCTAAGCAATAATTCTCTCCCTTCGCCCTCCAATAAACTGATTCTCCAGGTAAGATAAGCAAAGGATAAAATATCTTCCTTTTTGGAGAATATTTAGCAGTGTCTTCAGAGATGATAAGGCTGTCACAACTGGAACTTAGAAGCTCATGCCATGGGATCGGGCTAAGTTTATTTAATGCATAAGACAATTATCCATCTCAAAAAGTTCTAAGTACAGAAGGTAGGAAGCCTTTTGTCGGTCAGTCTACAAACTGTTCTTTGTGGTAGTCATTTTTCTGGTCTCATAACAAATTATCTCAAAGAAATTACCTTGGGGAGCTGTCACTCATTTTGGCTCACATTTTCAGGGGTTATCAGTAGGGGAAGATAGGGAATGTATGGCAGAAGCCTCTGCTGCATCCCTTGTGGTTGGAGTTGGGAACTTGAAGCATGAAAAGATCAGAAATCAGGAAGCTCAGTCAAGAACCAGAAAAGATTACTGTGTTTCCCCAGTGCTTACTCTCCAAAACCCACATCTACAAGCTAGACCATAGTTCCCAAAATTTGACAATCCACCAAAAAGCACCACCACCAGCTAGAGACCAGTTGTTCAAATCCATAGGTCTAAGGAAAACACTTCCCATTCAAACAGCACTCTCCAAACATGCTGTGACCTCCCCCTTGTTACAATTGTACTAGTGTTCCCACTGGACAGTGCCACACATTGTTCTGAGTTCTTACTTCTGTCTACTACAAGCTCCCCTTGCTAGCCATACGAGGCTAACAGGAGCTTTTCATCCTCAGCATAATCTCAATAGATTCCCCATTCAGGTCATTCATATCAATCCAAAGACAGTTGATGCAAAAATATCAAAATCAGAAGTGCAAATGCATAGCAGTAACATTATGTAAAATTATATTAGGTTAACAGGAAAAAATGTATGTAACTTTGTTATAAACACAGAATCTGAATAAAAAGCACACATAGTAGTCAAAAGTGAAACTTGAATATTAAGAAATGATTTGATAATTTTTAAACAAATGGATATGTTTGCTTTAATTCTAACCAGTACCCTAATTAATGTTTTATTGAAAGTGGGAGATTTGGAAACGTCTTAGTTAGGTTTTCCATTGCTGTGATGGAACACCATGACCCAAAGCAAATTGGGGAGAAAATGGTTTATTTGGCTTATACTTTCAGATAATAGTCCATCAATGGAGGAAGTTGGGAGAGGAACTCAAATAGGGGTGGAACCTGGAAGCAGGAGCTGATGCAGAGACCATGGAGTGGTGCTGCTTACTGGCTTTCTTCCCATGGCTTGTTCAGGATGCTTTCTTATAGAACCCAGGACCACCAGTCTGGAGATGGCACCACACACAATTGTTGTGCTCTCCCATGTCAATCACTTATTTAAAAAATGATTATAGCTCGTTCTTATGAAAGCATTTTCTCCATTGAGGTTTCCTCCTTTAAAATAACTCTAGCTCATAGCCATAAAACTATACGAAACTATAATATAATATAATATAATATAATATAATATAATATAATACTTGATTGTTAGTAGGAGCTTTCCAAACCATAATGTAGATGATAGCTCAGCCTATTTATGTCATGTGTTGCCTATTACACACTACTAAATTTAAACATAAAATCAATTAATATGCCTAAGGACAAAGCACAATCTAAAATAAAGTAACAGGAGACATTTTGATGGGAGAAATGAAAACATTTGAGAGCATGATCCTTTCAACTAAAACAATAAGTTAAAAATTATAAAATGATTAATAGCTGAAGGATAAATTTGGGACAATAGTGAAAGAAAAATGGAAACCATGCATTAAAGAACCCATGATAGATTAAGACTGAGGAAAAATACAAGAAGTCATAAATACATGAAAATAATCCAAACTCACCAGTCTGATAAGAAATGCAAATTAAAACAAAGAAAATCTATTTTTACATACTAAATTTAATTATTTTTTTTAAAATCAATTTTCATAAGAAGCAATGAAAGGATGTCTTTGTTAGAGTAAAAACTGGCCCAAACTTCCTGAAGAAGAATTTGACATTATATATATTGTTTTAATAATCCATTATGAAAAATAATAATAAATTCTAAGATAATTACTTTCAGGTTTTCAAAACATTATAATGATTTTTTTAAGGGTAAAACTGCAGAAACAAGATCAATATAATGACAAATAATTATTAAATTGTTATGTAGCCCCCAATTAAACACAATGAAAGTTTTAAACCATGTTTAGGAAGAATGGAGGGCTGTAAAGAAATATATTCAATTTCACACTAACAAGATAAAAACAATCTACAAACAGCATTATGACAACTCTAATGTAGTTTATATTATAGTGTTTAGGTAAGGATAGGAACACAAATATGATTTTTTTCTAGGCATTTGAGAAATAATGAAAAGAAAAGGTTATTTTTCTTAATTTTCCTACTGTTCTTGGAATGTCTACAAAAGCTTTATTATGTCTACCACAAGAAAAAAAATAAAGTTTTTTAAGTGATTCATTTGTGTCCTTTAAAAACTAATTTCTCTAATTCTAGTGTTTGCTCTTCGTTTCTGCTGCAGGAATTTTCTTGATAGAACTTTTTGTAGAATTTTTTTGATTCTTTTCCTAACTCTTCCATGCTCTACCCTTCATTGTGGACCAAATGGTGTCACACAAGTACACATGCTGAAGCTCGACCCGCGATGTGATAGCATGTGCAGGTAGGAACACTGGTGACATATGGAGGATGGGCCCCACCAGAGACAATAAGCTCATTTAGAAGATCTATCAGCTTACATACTCCCCCTACCTACCTGAAGAAACTTAGGGAAGGTGTCTCTCTATGAGCTAGAAGAGTGTGCCTTCCAAAGGCAGCCATGTTATTATTCTGTAGACTCAGCCTGTAGAACTGTAAAAGGGAAATACCTGTGTGCTGTTTTAACACTCGCAGGCTTCAACGTGTTCTATGACATGTCCTTAGAGCTGACTGTTTTTACATATGGCTCTAGACCAAGGGGAATTAAACACTTAGATGTCCTTAGTGAGAAAAGGATGTAGTTTCTCATCCCCACAGCCTAGGACAGAGCCTGCAGTGTAAATAGTCCCAGCACCTTTGGTCCTTTACATTGTGCTTGAGATGCTCGGCTTCATAGCTTTCTCTTCTCTCTATAGTTCCTTCTGGCTCTGTTCGCTACTCATGAAACTGCTGAAGAATTCATTGCCATTGCCATTTCCAGCTTATCCGTGTAGCCCGAAAGCACTGCCGTAGCTATAAGATGCCAGGAAACTACAGCCATCCAAAGCACTACTCTTTGTGGGGATGTTCCTGCTCGATTCCTCAGGATACGAGCTGACTACAGCATATATCTTTTGAGCACTGTATTTTGTTTAGTTCTTGTATAGCCAAGATTCCAGTAGCCACACAGCATGAGTGGCCTCCATCAGCAGAGTAAAAACTAGTTCCTGCTTCCAAGTTGAGCTCTCATATCTCCCTTCCTGACCTTGCATGGATTATTTTGAATATAATGTATTTTTAAATTGCTGTACCATTTTAAATATGTAAGGGATAGCTGAATTAAATATTATTTGTGGTATATCCTGCTCTGCAATGAGCCTCTAAATCTGATCCCTTATATCAGGTCGATGCCTAAATGCCATTACTTGAGATGGCAAATGACTATGTTTGCAAAATTGTGGAGGCACATTTGGAGACAGCATCAAAAATGCAGCCTGTAATGTTAACTTTGTTTGAAAAGATCTTGATTTTTTCCAGGAAGCAATCTCAAGGCATCCTGCCCATTCCTTAACTCTGTCTCTGTCAGAGATAATGCATTAATGGCTTAAGGGTGACTCGGCAGTTGGTTCTTCAGGAATCATAATCTACACTCAAAATGAGTTCTCAGCTAAATAGAAAAAGACTAGTTTTGAAGCAAGATGTAGGCTACATTCTAGGATAGTGCTTCTCAACCTTTCTAACGCTGTGACCCTTTAATACAGTTCTTGTTGTGGTAACCCCCAACCATAAAATCATTGTTACGTCAATACTGTAATTCGGCTACTGTTATGAATCTTAATGTAACTATCTGATATGCAGGATATCTGATATGTTACCCCAAAAGGGATCAGGAACCACAGGTTGAGAACTGTTCTAGAAGAGTGAGATCAATTTCAAACACCACAGGTTCAGAGAATCAGACGTTCAGAACAGCCACACATAGAGAGACTTCTGTGTGGTAAAATCAGAACTAAAGACTTGGCAGAACAACATCAAGTTTGATATCAAAGAGGATATAGTGCCAGATGCAAGTAGTGAATGACTGCATGGCAGAATATGTGAGCAGAGGTCTACAGTTACAGCCTAAAATACATACTCAAAAAATGCTAGCTATCTGTGTGCAGCAAATTACCTAAGGAAGACACTAAAACCAACAGCTATTCGGCTGTTTCTGTGGCTCAGGATCGGGGAACTGTGCACAAAGAGCTTCCAATGACTTTCTCTCAAAGTATTAGCCACGGTTCCTGTCTCATATAAAAACTTGGTTAGTGAGGGATCTACATTCAAGTTCATTTGCATGTCTTAAATTAGCATTTATCTTTGAGCTAGCATTAAACTGTCCAGCTGGCAGCCTGGTTCCTTACTAACTGGGAAACATCCTTCAGTTGGCATATAGCCTTCCTCAGAGTACCGAATAACATCATGGTTTCACATGAGGACACACACACACATGAAAATTGCTGTCCTCTTATATTCTAATCTCCATAGGGAAGTCTCACCACCTCTGCCATGTTCTGCTCACTAGAGAGTCACTAAATGAAGACTTCACTTAAGGGGAGGGATGACAAAACACCCGAAGGCAGAAACCAATGTATAAAGTAGGAAGGGGATTAGCTATAAATGAGCTCATGTTGTTATACAACATAAGTGGAATGTAAAATAAAACAAACAAATAACAACAACAATAAAAAAATTGTGGTTTGAGTAATATTTGAAGGGCAAGCTTTAAAATACTAAAAACCTGGTTTTTTTTTTCCATACCATTGTCCCTCCCCTAAAGAATACTTCACTAGGACTCCTGTCTGCACATAGCAGGAGGGGACTGTTTTGATATGCTATTCTTCTCAGTTCCCAATTCAGAAGATGCCCACAGAGGGCGAACACCCAGAAAAAGTACAGGGCCATAGAGATGAAGCTGTGAGCTACAAGTGCCAACATTGGATGAGTAGAAAACAAAACAAAACAAACAAACAAATCAACAAACAAAAACTATCCTTTTCCTACAGAATGTGCCTATTTGTTCAGCATCTTCCATGAGAATCACTCACGGCTCAGTGGAATTAAGCAACAGAAAATGAAAACCCAGCAGGCAAACTTTCCACCTGACTGTAACACTTCTGTAACACTAAAGTCGACTAAGAAAAGCATATAGAGAACATTAAGATATTCTCTTCATGTGCTCTTGTAAATTCCCATTTCTGGAGCACTTGGGGAGATGAAGAGGGAGCACTGTGAGACTCAGAGATTACAAGATGGCCAGGTATCAAATGAATAAAAGGATGACCCATAAACACAGAGCTTTTTGAGTCAGTTTTCTCTCCTCTTGAAGCATGACTGATCACTAAGTCATCCTGCATCAAAAGATTTCCTAGGTGAGCTCTTTTGATATGTTTAGGTATTATGTTTTAATTATGGAGGCATTTATTATGCATGCTAATAAATATTATGTCTCATGACCTGCACTATCCCACCAGCATTGAGGGCTCAGCTCATGAGGAAATTCACAAAGCATGTTCTCGAACATTACAATAGCCACTTAGGTAGCACTTGGGGTAGAAATCACCTCTGGAATATAAAATGCATTCTCTGCTCTGAGATTTCTTTCTAAGCTTCTGCTTTCATCAGCTGAAAGAGGCATGAGAAAAGCCACATTCATAAAAGTCTATCCCTCAGACATTTGCAAATGCCCAAGTCATCACTAGCCATATTTGGAGAATATTTATGTACCACGCAATCATGCTGTGTCTAAAAACTAAAAATTAAAAGTCTCCTTGACTTTTACTTCAGTGTTCATATCATGTCTCCTCTCAGCCGCATGCCCTAGCACCTCAATACCACACCCAGGAGCCTCTCTCCTGAGGAAGTAGCCTTAGAACATCTCCTTGGTTAGTTCTATTACTTCATAATAATGTTAATGAAGAGTGGTAAAAATAACATTGGGCTTATGGTATAGATTCTAGGTCATAAATAGATCCATTGAATTATTACCAAATGCCCACTTAAATATCTGAAGTAGAGAACTGAAACCATCAAGTCTCTCCATATTCAAACAGTCTCCTTTCAGTGTCCCTGTGCATCTGCAAGACAAACCCTTTTCCCACTGGATGCATGTAGAAAACACACCAAGACCAAACTTTGCCTTTTTAACCAGAGAAATACATACTTTGAATTTTCTCAAAAGGGTAAAAGATATGCCTATTACATACACCAACCATGTGCCTTCAACACAAGTGGCTAAAAGCCATAGATAACCTTGGATTCTATCTTTGATGGAAAAAAAAACAGACAGAAAACTATGAGCTCTTCCTATGTGACTCCTATGACACCTAGAAGAATAATCACAGCAATTATACATCAGAAGAAGAGACGTGATAATTGCAAAAACGAAACGCTCGGCTATCATGTGGCTGGCTGGCACGGGCACTAACTTTTAGATTTCCCCATGAGGGCATATATGAAAGAAGATGGAATGGAAGAGAGATGAAACACAATTATCAGGACCTGGGGATTTATTCTATCTGTTCCACAGAAGAAGGGAGCAGTGGAGAGCAGCTGGAACATTCTGCTCTGGCTCTTTGCCAAAGATAGGAAAATGTTCTTCCTCATTCCCCATCACTGCATTTCTTCTAGACAGGATAAATTTGGGGTCAAAAGTTTTGTGGGTGAGTCAGTGTCCCTACTGCTCCACTGGGGCTCCTGCCTGGCTACAGGAGGTGGCCTTTTCAGGTTCCATATCCACAATTCTGTGAGTCACAGCTAAGGTTATCCCCATTGAGTCTTGGATTTCCCCCCATCTGAGGTCTCTCTTTGTTTCTGGAGACTCCCCCTGCCTCCTCACCTTTATCAGTTGCAGATTTCCATTCATTCTCCTGGCCATCTGGCCATCCCTCCTGTTCCTCCTCACACCAGACCCGGAACCCCCATTCCCCTCCCATTTCCCTTCCCATCCTCTCTCCCTACCTAGTACCCTCCCTCTATCTATCTCTTATGACTATTTTATTCCTCCTTCTAAGTGAGATTCAAGCATCTTCACTTGTGCCTTCCTTCTTGTTTATCTTCCTTTGGTCTTTGGAGTGTAGCATGGGTATCCTGTATTTTATGGCTAATATCCACTTATGTATGACTACCTAACCTGCATATACTTCTGTCAACATCTCCCTTCAGCAATGATGGCATGGCTAATACCACACACTCTACTTTTTCCCTCCTTGGACAACTGCCTTACCATCTCAAGTTTATTCCAGAAACAGCAGAGGGATTTTTTCCTCTTTTTTTGAATAATGGCATACTGAGAAATTGGTCCATTTCTACTGAGCAAAGGTATACTATAATGCTAGAGTATCAGTGGACTTTTTCTGCCTTAGTCTACTGCAAAGGATTAATAGTTCCAAAGACAGACCAAATAATAGTTATAATAAGAGTTATGGATAAAATAACTCTTGGTCTGCAAAAGGCAAAATCAGTAAGGATAGGCCAGGTGTGAAATCAAGAGCAATTCGTTTCTCTCTTCTATCACCGCTGAACTGTGCACAGTAGGACTTGGTGGGTTGCCATTGTATGCATGGGCAACTATTGTTTTTAATTCTGGACATAGTTTTGTGAATTCAAAGGGGAACTGTGCATCTGCACCTCTGTAACTGGGCACATGTCCAAGGTAGTTGTCAGCATCATTCCCATCATCTCCAACTTATCTAGATGTTGAGTAGGGTGCAAATGACAAGCACGTGACTTTTCAAGGCGAATTAGAAGATATTTGAAATAAGTTGTGAATAGATACTACTTTCAAGTGCTTTAATTTTGTTTTCACTTTTAATTAAGCATATGATTTAATGTATTATATATGTTGCCCTAGGCTTTCTCATTCCTATTTCTTTATCTATTACTTCTGCTGAAGTAAGCAAGATTGAAGAATCTCATGATTACAGGGAACTGTATGACTAATGGACACTGAATTTGCTTTAATATGGTAAAATAGTATGCATGATTAAAGGAACATTACTTAATAAAAACACTTCTGACTATACAGATGGGCTAATTTCCTGTTCAAAGCATGAATTCACTAACAGCAACATTCTACAGTATATGCCCTGTGGAGAGAGTTCTGAGGTGTTTACCAGAGGTGACATAAGGAAAGATTCTAGAGTACCTTCAGATTTGGCTTCTTTAGAGCCTTCCCTATCTTAACACAAATCACAAATCTGGAATTATAAAATTGAACAGTTATGACCTAAAGTTTCTTGACCATAGAAATTCCTATGAAAATAGAAAAAAATGGTAGAAATTGTTTTCTACAGGACGTCTTTGGGAAACAGCGCTCTGCAGCACAGGTCCATAGAATAGGTACAATTCCAAAATGAGGAGAGCTTGGCAATATATCTAAGAGCACCTGGTGACAAGCCTTCACTAGCTCAGTGCTTTGCCAAGCCGATGAAAGCAAGAACTGCCCAGAAATCATGCATGTTCCAATTCCATAACTCATGCCAGGGCCTCAGATTCTGCACTTCTAACAAGTCAGTGCTGCTGGTCCATGAACTTCCCTGTGAGTAGCAAAGAGCTCAGAGGTACTTGTTTCCCACAGCTGCAGGTGCCCCGAATGGCTCAGGCCACTCCATTATCTCATGGCTTTTTTCTTTGTCCTAGAGGTGGGGAGTACACAAAAGGTGCTTACCAGTAAAACCTGTTGGGTGTGATGCGCTCATGCATGAGTTGCCATCGTCTGCCGAAGTCCATGGAGCTATAAAGCTGAAAGACAGTGAAGCAAGGAATATGATGAGCAAGATGAGGGACAAGTGTGAAGAGCAAAGCAGGTGTCCTCCACTACGAACGACAGGACCAGAGTATCAGTAAAGTAGACACCCAATACTCAGATAAGAATGCAAGAGACATATTTGCCTTCTTGATATACTTCTTAATTGACTAACATTTTGATCTCAGTATAAATATTTTTCTGATGGCTATCACTTATTCTTCATAGCTAAAACATCAAAGGCAATTCATAACTGTTTGCTTTAAAACAATTGATCCATATTCATACTCAGGTCTCACCCTGAAGAATGTGGCAACATGTAACAATCAAATTTTGTACTCTGAAGGAAAAGGTTCATGTGTGTAAATATGTTCATCAGTTGCCACCTAAGCTACTGTTATATACAATGTGTTATACTCTGACTTCTTTGTTTATGATTTACATAACATAAGTACTGTGAAATGGAACTCTTTAGTGCCATCAGAAATGTCAGGATGATAACAAGCCCATGCCTTGGCAAGGTGGCAGGAATAACTGTAAGAAGATTGCCCTCTTCCAAGAAAGACAATCACAAATATGATCTCCTCCACACATCAAACAAACAAGCAAACAAAAAAATTAAAACATTTTAATTATTTCAGCCTATACATCTCTCTTCTTTCTCATTTCCTATATTTACTTGACACTTAATCATGAAGTAAGCACACTATATCTTTCAGATTTATCTATGTGCTGTTTTATTTATATACCTTGATTGCATACAAAGTGTCTGTGGAATACCCATTGCATTAACAATAATTTAAAAACAGAAACAGGCAGGTCATACTATATAGCAACTTGTAAAAAAAAAAAAAAAACCTCGATGATTCCCCAAGGCTTTGGAAAAACATCAAAAAGTATGTCATGGCTGACCAGCATACTCAGATTCCATAGCCACTTGTTTTATGGGTGTAACTATACTCCATAATAACCTGTGAGAAAGTGACCATAAGTCACTTTCAATAAAATAAGTAAATTAAAGCACAAAGGCTGATTCTATATGACAGTGAATGGTGATGGTGATGGTATTGGTAATTCTATCATGTTGTGCTTTCAAATATTCCAGACTCATATAGCTTAGATCAAAGTAGTGATTAACAACATCAAACCCTAGCTCATGACCATTCTCTGATCCATCAAAATAGACATGATCATTCTGTTCACAATTCTACTACTGCATCTACTATCTGCCTCTTGTTTAATGGTTGCTATTGTTTTTCTGAAAAAGCAGTATTTCACCAGGGTAGCATTTATATGCTTTTGTCATCTGTGTGTGAGAGAGAGAGTGGCTTTGGGCTACCCAGCACTTCACACGTGAGCCCTATTTTCAGAAATTCAGTCTTGAAGAAGTTGAATTTGTGTTAAAAGATCCAGGACTTAAACTTTCTAATGACACCACAACTCTCCTTCTAAGAATTTTGAACCTAGTCTGTCATGATCATTATATCGTATTTGGGGAGTTTGCACACAAAATTCTACTGTTGGGGAAATCCGAGGAATGCAGCAGTGAAGCAGATGGCCCTTCACATTCAGAAATAGGAGTGTGTGCAATAACATCCCAAATAGCATCCGTCTAGCTATCATCTGTAAGGTCGGACTCTCTAGAACCTCACTATCAGGTCATGTGACCAGGTTGCAAGTCCATAATTTCACATCACATGATAATCTCAAAAATATTTATGGCATTCAGAAAAATAACTTGGCCAATTGATGCTTTTATGTTTTATCAGGCTGCTACTTATTGAGAAGTGGCACCATGAAAAATTATAATTTTCTACTGTCAAAATTAGTTACTTCCGTAAAGTTATAAAGACATATAGATTGATACTATTGATGCGTACTTTGGGTTTTCAAACTATTATATAAGATAGTCATGGGTGTGTGCTATCAGTTCCATTTTCCATCTGAAGGCATCCACATTTGATGGTGAAAGGTGACTGTGGCAATGCCACCCAAAACCAGCATGACTCTCCCAGTTTAACAGATCGTGAGTCTCTGCCATCCCACACCAACACGACAGTAGTTCTCACAGTATTTACGCAGATTGTGATCTCTCTCCGTGACTCCATGGGAATTCCTATCTCCGCAATTCTCTATGTAGGGGAAGCAGGCAACACCAGTACCCTGGCTCCTATTATCCTTCATGTGTTAATTTAGAGAATAAGGCAACACTGACTTTAAACTATTAACTTAGGTCTCATCCAACAACAAATCTTATAATTTTTATTGAAAAATAATTATTATATGTGTTATATATTTATCGGTGCAATGGGACACTTTTATGTATAATTAAGTTGTAAAACGATTGAGTTAGGCTCAATAAATCCATTATATCACCAAAGTAACCATGGTTACCACCTGTAACGTTAAAACACTGATAAAACCTGCAATGTGTTGATCGCGTGCCTGCTCTGGGAAGCAGTCACTAGAATGGACTTCTCCTGTGTAGATTACTTTTCCCTTTAGTCAGTATTTCTGCAACCCTAACTTCTGGCCTCGAAAGGCCATCTGCATTTGACTATTCTTTGAGGCCAGCTTAAGATTCTATAAATCAGTGAGAGTGTGTGGACTTTGATTTCCTGCTCTTCACATCTAATTCTTTAGAAAGGAAAGAAGCATTAACTCTTCTGAGAATACATGCAGATATGCCATGTGCCATGGAATAGGGGAAACTGGTATTGGAACATATGTGCACACACACACACACAGAGAGAGAGAGAGACAGAGAGAGAGAGAGACAGAGAGAGAGAGACAGAGAGAGAGAGAGACAGAGAGAGACCTGATTCATTAACAGAAGTAGAAATGGAACAATGAGATTCCAAGAATAAGCAAATCTTTAGCTGATCCTTTAGCGGCATCTAGCATAAACAGGTAAGAAGCTGGACAGAGATTGATGAAGACGAAGGGACAATAAGAACAAAAGGACAACTGGGACCCAAATGACTAATATCTCCACCCTGGCTTATAGAGGCACTCTTAGATTGAAGAAAGGACATGATGGCTATTGCAGGCTAAATGGAGGTAGAGTTTTTCTGCCCATCTATCTTCTGGCCTGTCTTTTCAATCTGCCTATCTCTATTTCTGTTGTTTCTCTGCCGTATCTATATACTGGAAATCAGATGGGGCGGACCAGTTATTAGGAAGGAGCTATCAATATATATAATTGCAAGAACTGACTTTTCTAAGTAGGTCTTCAAGAAAGCACATGCTTCTTCCCATGCAGTTATGGCAGGGCCTGATGCTCAGACTGAAGATGCATGTTTTCCATTTAAATGTAGGAGGCTCCTGAATCAGGTATGACGCAAAGTCCAACCTTTGTCACACTTGAATTTAGTCATAGCAAGAGATGACTGCGTCATGTCTTCAAATTTTGACAACAGGAGGAAGCCCAGAGGCTTGCTCTGCATGCTGGAGTCTCTACCCTTTGTGGGGGTTCCCATTCCTTCTACCCTGAAGGGGCATGTTGGAAGGAATGTGCTTCCTAGGGACCATTCTGTAGAGAAAGAAGCATAGCTCTTCTCATAGCATGATCTTCCTACTACAGAAAGGATGAGCAGTTCTAGCTTCCTCCATTGTTTCTGGTTTTGCTTTCTCAGCTCTTTAACTTGACTGATGAGGAGAAAATTAAATTGAATTTTCTGCCCATGGGCAGATTTGGATGAATAGAAAGAACAGTCTCCCATTCATTAAAGGCCCAGGCTTAGCTACCTTCTGTCTCAATATAAAGTGAGTTGCTGAGCCTGAAATGTATTTTTATTCTACCATGAGCTAGGTCTTTGTAGCCCCTTCATTCAGAGACTTGTTCATCTTCTCCATTTAATCATTCATGCACTTACGCATTTATTCACAGAAAGTATGTAAAACAGCTCTCATACTGTAGCCACTGAGCTAAGAACTAGGGTTACAATGGTGAGAAACATGATGGCTGATGGAAGATAGAATTAGATATAATTTTATGACCCTGGAATGTATGTCATTGCAGTCTCTGACAAATTATTGAACACTAGGCCTTTCGTCTTTATGTCATCTACACTTTAATAATTATAATGAACCTAAATGACTTTTATAGTTAAACTGTAACATTCAAAAGGAGATAAAATGGTGATTTTGCAAAACGAAGTATAAAAAGAATGTTAATGTTATGAAAACATTCATATTATACTGTTCAAACACAAAAGAATAAAAGATGTTGACTTAACTATTAAAATCTGAAATATGCTAGAATAAACAATCCAAATTAACAATGGTCATCTCTAAATTACAGTAAAATGAATTGTGTATGTATGTGTATATGGGAGTGAGTATCTGTGTTTGATATTTTGTGTGTATGTATATGTGTGTGTAATTTAAATATTTGAATCATTTCAGTTATTTGTTTACAGTGGATGGATATTATACATCAGCAGTTATATAAGTACATTCCATGCATATTTTATATGGAAGGATTTTTATTATAATGGACATATTACTATACTTTTATTCTTGAAAGGACAAGAATTAAAACCAGTTTTTTTAAATAGGGTAATTACCATTAGACAAAATAATAGGATACTTCCAATAAAATTACATTTCACATAAATTTCCATGCATGGTGATGCATTCTTACTTGGATAAGCAATGGGATAAGCTCATAGGATGTTTATTCAGCCTGTATGGTTTCAATCAATGTTCTTTATGCAACATTAAAATACTGGGTGTTTTGGAAATACTAAATATCCCTAAATCAGACCATTTTTGTAAAGTGCTATATAAATGAAGCCATATTTTCCTCTGTATTCTGCTTCATGCCACCCTCTGACAATGACATCATTCCCAGACATCACTGGACACTAATCAGATTTTCTCCTTTCCCTACCTTTGATATATATCATTCCCTCTGGTTTCCTAACAAACACATAGCAACAACAAAAACAGCACACACACACACACACACACACACACACACACACTCTCACACACACACACACACACACTCACACATACACGCACACACACACACACACACACTTCAGAATGAGTCATCACAATGCTGAAAATACAGAAGAACAAGCACTTGTCCTTATTGATTCAGTTATTAGCTCCATAATTATATTAGCCTGCCAAGGAAAGGCTTCTGAGAGCTCACGGACTAAAGAGGTAATTCAATCAATAGAATATTCTGTAGGGAAAGCAACAAGTTATACCTGAGATTTAAGTTCAATAAAATAATGCAAGGTCATTAGAAGCATCAGGCATCAGCGAGAGCTGACACAGAGACATGGTGAAGTCTTCTATGCCCAAGGCCTGAGAAAGTTATTTTATGTAGAAATAGGACCTTTGCAGAAGCAATGAGGTAAAATTGAGATTAGCATGGGCCCTAATCCATGGGACTGGAGTCTTCCAATGGGAAAAGATAGTAACTGAGGAGGATAAAAGGAAAACACTGGGATGGGGGTGATTGTCACTGGAAGACAGCCAGTCAGACACTGGGATGTGGTGATTGTCACTGGAAGACAGCCTGTCAGACACTGGGATGGGGTGATTGTCACTGGAAGACAGCCAGTCAAAGCGAAGCAGCTACAAGCCCAGTACTGCCTCTGGTGGCTGACAAACACCTCGCTCCAATGGTTTGGAAGGCATTTGAACCTTTATCAAATGTCTTCATTTTAGAATTCTACCCCCCAGAGATATGAGACAATTCTCTGTTCTAACATAGTAGCTTGTGGTATTTTGTGTTCTCAGTTCAAGGAAAGTGCTGAAGGCACTGCATAGCAAGGGAGCAGGCATCTGGAAGAAAAGCAGGTCTTGATGCATCTCTCTGCCACCCTTTATTTCAATAAAGCCATTAATTATACAAACAAGGTCTCCTTTAGAGTCAGATCACTGTCTCTGTACCTGGAAAACATATACTATTCGGCTACATGTCTCTGCTCCATGCATTTTTTTTTCAAAAAACCAGAACCCCAAAGATATTTTGTAAGAATTATGGATCATAATAATCATATGTAAATAACAAATACATTCAGAAGAGGCAAGAGAATATGTCTTTTAAAGGAGAATTTGGTGTTCAGATCAGCTTCCCTTCTAGACAGTCTATCTCCAACTAAGAAGGAAAGGATGTATTGAAAAATGCCTACATAGAAATTCTCACTTACAGGAAGTCTATACTTGATGTTTATATACCCTCAAGAAGCTAAAGAATTCAGGTCACACATGATGACTTTTGAAAACTATTGTCTCTGAGATAAGATAAGCAGGCTAAGTGTGTAACTGAGTGGTAGAGATTTCCTAACATGCACAAGGTCACGGGTTTCATACACACACACAGACACACACACACACACACACACACACTTTTTACTCTAAAGAAGGTAGTCTCTGCCTTTTTCTTTGATGGCAGAAAGGTGAATGTGGAATGTGTGACTGCAGGGATTGTGACAGTGGTTGCAAGAAAACAGAGAGAATTCAGGGACAGTTCTAGAGACTTTTTTCCAGTGCACCTCCGTGTGGAGCCTCCAACAGTCTCTGAAGGAATCCTGGCTTCATTATGAGAGAAAACAAACCCCATTAATGCTCCTTCAAGTTTCAGAGAATAGACTACAGCCTTTGTCCCAGCCCTTGGGAGACATTTTTTCCTATGAAAGCATTTATCTAAAAGAGGCATATGGTGTTCCCTTAGCCCCATCACTTGACAGAGTGTAATGTTTCTCTTTCCTTCTTGAAAATTTCTACCCATGGGAATTGCTCTTTATATTTCCCTCTGATGAATTCCTTCTATCATTCTTTAACAAATACAAATCATGCATCCATTAAAACCTACCCATTATATTTGGGTTTGGGGATACCTTCTATAAATAAGATGAGCAAAAACTGTCTGCCTTCAAGAGTCTTGCATTCACTTGAGAATGCAGGACTAAAAGACTCTGAACTCCATAGTGTGCCCTGTAAGGACTGTGTGAGAACAGTATTGCTATTTGTTCTTGTTAGACACAGGCTCATCTCGCTGGCACTTAATACAGAGAATCTTACTCAAGAGGAAGATTTTCTAATTTATATCGAAATCCTTGGCCCTCTAAGACTGCCTTCTATTTCCCTGATTTTGATAGAGGCAAAAGACAAAAATGGTCTCTCTTTCCTCTTGACTTTCAGGGGCAAATGCAATGACACTCAGCAGAGGGCATTGTACACAAGGCTCATGAGAGGCAGAGAGCCCACAGGGAAAGACCCTATCTAATGCTGGACTTATCAAAAGCTGATGGAGGATCACTAGATTCTATCTTGTTTAAGGGAGTCTGAAAATTCAGATTTTTCTGTGAAATCTTCATTTTAATAACCATTTTGGCAAAATATCCAAATGTTTAATGTAATTCAGAAGTAAGATATGATTTGACCCAGATGGGCAGATGCTGCCTCGGGGCAGTGTCATTGTCCCTGTTTACTTGCCTCAAGAATCGTGGTTAGAATATGCAGTTATCAACCAAATTTAATTTTATAAAAAATACAAGTAACAGTTTATGTATCTCTCATGAAATATTAGATCCACACTTTGGTATCTGAAATCCAAACTTAATTGAGTATCTCATATTTTGTCTGAGAATCTCCTCTCCAAACTTTCTTTTATCCAATTTCTAAGTCTCTAGATTGTAAAATGCATTCCATTCAATAATGTATGTTGTTCTTAGACACTGGGATCATTTTTGACTAAGCTAACTGAAAATTTTGGAACTGAATTAAATTACTATCTGTAGTCAGTGCATTGAGAGCATTTTGCTCAACCATCTATTCAGTATTATCAGAGCACCCAATACGTGCAAGGCTCAAAGTCATAGGATTCTACATATGGTGACAGTCATGAGTGATACAATGCCTGTCCCCCCTAGAAAGTCAAGTTGTAGGCAGGAAGAGAGATGTGTCAGCAGTTAAGTGAAGCCCAGAGTCTCATGCAGCACCAGGAGCCATGCTCAGCTTTGCCCTCTGGGATGGCTCAAAGCCCAGGCATCAGGGATGAGTAGGTTTTGGCTTGAAGAGTGAGTTCCACCTCATCCTTGTAGATAACCAAGATGAAATATCTTATCGTTACGAGAGATGCTGAAAATAAAACAGAAGCATGATGTCATTCTCCACAAGAATACAGTTCACTTGGCCCCGATCACCAAGGGCCAGACAGAGCTCAATGAAGATAAAGCAGAGATGGAAAGAGAACCAAAGAAGATGGCCTACCAGACTCGAGAGGAAAGGAAGGAGACAACACCATCAAAATGTACTGGAAGGGTACAACAGATTAGGATATTAACATTTCAGAGTAGAAACAACCAAAATTGGGGGCAGAGTGATGTAATCAGGTAGGTACTTACCTATCAGAAACCCCAAAAGCAAATTACAATCCTGAAGTCGGGAAATAAATGCTTTTAGGGGAAACTTCGTGAGATTTGCCTATGAAAGAATTCTTGGCTGGGGTCCAGGGAGGCAGGATATTTATAAACAAAGCAAACAATCTCAGATTGAAGACTTCTTACTGCTCTTTATCAAAACATACCTAACCCCCAAAGGGAATAAAGTGTTCCATTACAAATCTCACATCTGACCTTGAGCTGTTTGAAAGGCCAAATAGGCCCATGTCTTGCAGTCTTTTCTAAGACATGGATGTGCTTAGAATTAATGACAGTGATCTACACAGATCTTCAGGTGACCTGGATCATCTAGAAAAATATTCTACCCCTATGACATACCTATTTCAGCTCTTCCCTCACAGAGGGACATTTTTCATTACTATGAGGAAGAATGGTTGATAAACAACTAGGGACTGGGTGTCCTGGCTGTAGCCAATAGGCATGCTTCAGACTGTTGCTCTTAGGTAAAATGTAAGGCAATAGAAAAAAAAATATCATCTAAGATTCTAAGGTCTACAAATTACCTCAGAAGCTAAATCCTACTGGATAGCCACGTAGGACCAGAGAACCATCCGTTTTAACAACTTAAAGAAGCTTCAGAGATGGTCCAGGCAGGTGCTCTGACATCTAGATGATCTAAGTCAGTGTACTGGCAGGTCTTGTGGCACCTTGACACAAGCTAGAGTCATTACAGAGGAAGGAACCACAGTTCAAAAGGTGCCTCCACAAGATCCAGCTGTAAGGCATTTTCTCAATTAACGATCAATGTGGAAGGGTCCTGCCCAGATTGGGTGATGCCATTCCATGGGCTGGTGGTCTTGGGTTCTATAAGAAAGCAAGCTGAGTAAGTCAGTGGAAGCAAGCCAGTAATCAGCACCCTCCATGGCTGTATCAGCTCCTGTCCCCAGATTCCTGCCTTGTTTGTGTTTCTGTCCTGACTTCCTTTGGTAATGAACAGCAATGTGGAAGTGTAAGTAGAATAAATCCTTTCTCACTAACTTGCTTTTTGGTCACTAAGTTTCATCACAGCCATAGAAACCCTAACTAAGACAGTCAGAGAACATGGGTTACCTGCTCATAGCTAGTTAGTTTTGTAAGTGAAATTCAAAACAAAGGGTCTGACTCCAGTTCAGTGTTCACTTTTCTAATTATGATGACTTTTTTGTTAGTTGCATGATGTTAAAAGAAAAGCAAGTTCATATAACCTTGAAGAAATAACGGTTCATTTGAGTATGCTGTGAATGGCTGACATTGAATCTCGAGTTTAGCTAGTGCCTCTATTTACAAATCATTTTCACCATTCCTTTCATCCTCTTTTATGCTGAGGAGTATTTTCTAGGCTAATAGTCATGTAAAACAATTTTGTAAACAATTTATGTAGTATCTACTAAAATCCCTCCTTTTGTCTCCACGGCCCCATTCCCTTGACCATTTCCCGCTGCAATCAGAGCCCATTCATTTTTAGACATTACAATTCAGAAATGGTTCATATTAAGCCATACCCTTTGAGCAAAAAGATTTGTTTCTCAGTGAGGTGAGCTGACTCTACTGGTGTGGCTCACATTCTCCTCCCTGCTTTTTGGCTGTGTTTTCTCTCTCCTTAATGGCTTGGCTTCACATCACAGTCTATTGTTAGCTTGCGCTTTCCTGCCTGCTTCCCCAGCCCTTGGCATTGTCCAATTTGGCTTAAACTCTATTCCAAGGTCAGTGTTTGTTTTTTTGTTTGTTTGTTTGTTTTGTTTCATTTCTTCTCAAAGGCCTAGATCTACAGAATTCTGAGCTGAGAAGAACTCAAGTTTTGGTTCACATGTTTAATTTAAACCACTATCTCTAGTCAAACACTAAGAGCCACCCTTCACTTCAGAGGAATGAAGACTACTGTTCTTGCTTCAAGAAACACAAGTCTCTGGAAATATGGGCATTAACGTCGCTTAGGATTTTAGGAGTAATGATGTGTCAGAGAATGTAAATTCATTCAAAATGCAAAATTCTTTGATTTTTAAAAGTTTTTTTTTTTAATTAAAATACAAACTCATTATTTCCCCTCTCCTCCTCTAATCTCCAATTGCTCCCATGAGCCCCTACAAACACTGCCCTCTCTCAAATTCATGGCTTATTGCCTCTTTTTTTTTTATTGTCGTGGTATATTGCCTCTTTTTTTATTGTTGTGTTACATATATATATATATATATATATATATATATATAATTCCTAAATATAAGAAAAATAGTGTTCATTTCAAAGCCATTTTTTCAGAAGCAAAGCAAAGGACAGAAACAACCCCCTATACCCTGCACCTTTGCACCCTGCCTCCCTGGATCCCTGGACCCCTGCACCCTGAACTCCTGTGCCCTGCCTTCCTGGATCCCTGGACCCCTGCACCCCAGACTCCTGCACCCTGCCTCCCTGGATCCCTGGACCCCTGCACCCTGAACTCCTGTGCCCTGGACCCCTGCACCCTGGACTCCTGCACCCTGAACTCCTGCACCCCGGACTCTTGCACCCCGGACTCCTGCACCCAGGACTCCTGCACCTCTGCACCAGGAATTTTTCCCGGACTTACCTTTCAGTATATGTTCTCTAGTTTCTCTGACCCAGTATATTCATTCCATGTGTTGCTATTTTCTGTTCGTATTTTCTGATGGGGGACATTCATGCTCCATGGTGATACAAATTTAGTCAAGATTCCCAAGAACAATTCCAGAAAATCTGGTTCCAAATACGACACACAAAGCACTCCTACCAGACAATAGCAATGATCAAGGGGTTTTGACAAAGGAAACTGAACAGAAAACTCAGAGATTCACCCTAAGAGAACTGTAGACACACGGGACAGAAAGCTGACGGAGCAGTCAGAAGGTTTGCAGTGGTTTTGAATGTGTAAAGTGGCTGAGCTGGGCAGTAGCCAAGCTTTCCTGCCCACAGCAGCAAAAGGCAGAAATGAGACCAAAAACTGACATTCAGATTGAAGCAAATGTTGGCTTTATGTAAGAAATAATATTACATGATAAGATCTCTCCACGGCCAGGAGGAGCCGCTTCCCATCTCAGCAGGGTCTCCTGGGAGTTATGTGATTCGTTTGAGCAGAAGATGGATGAACACTTTGATTAAGGCAATATTATCTGGAAATTAAAGTGTCAGATGAGGTTTAAACTTGATGAGATGGCTGGTCCCTTCAGGTAGGTATGTGAGTATTTGATTCTTCATCCAAGAGCAATAACCTTAGGCACAGAACCCAGGAGGTGCTCGCACTCATGTTTCCCTGACATTTCTGAAGGCTGCTTTATAAAGAAACCTGAAGGCTGTGGGAAGGAACAAGACTGTGTACCCCCTGTGGGAAGATTTACCCTCCCCATAGCTAAGTCCTTTCTTTATCAAGGGGTTTTTAACATCTCCCTGGGGGAGCTAGAATTTTTTCCTCACTTTGAATCTAGGTTGTCTTTAGTCCTTGTTTTGGCTTCAGACTGCACTGGGACTGGCACTGTCCCAGCTCTGTGTAGTCTGTAAGAACTGTGGACAAGTTTTATCACCACCAGGTAGGCACATCTACGCTCTTCTGTTGGAGAGAAAGACCAGGTAGAAGAGAAGTCAGCTCCAAGATCAAATCCAACCGAGATGATAAAAATCTCCCAGCCAACTTCTCACATTCATGCAATGAATTCACTATGCTGCCTTGAGACCGTGTGTGTGTGTGTGTGTGTGTGTGTGTGTGTGTGTGTGTGTGTGTGTGAGTATGTGTGTGTGAGTGTGTATGTGTGAGTGTGTGTGTGTGTGAGAGAGAGAGATCTCTGTGTAAGGCTCTATACCTGTGTGTCTGTTTATGTGAGCATGCTGGAGCACATTTGTATGTGGGAATACATGCACATGTATGCACATATTTGTAAAGGCCAAAGGTTAACCTCACATGCTAATATCTCCAGTGCTGCCCGCCTTAATTTTCTTTGTTGCGGTAAAGTCTCTCACTGGCCTGGGTTGGTGGGTTTCGACCTCACCAGGCCTCAGGTTATAAGCATATGCCACCCTGGCCATCTTCTTCACATCTGTTCTGGAGACCAAATCCAGGTTTGCACACTTGCAAGGCAGGTATTTTACTGACTGAGCTATTGCTCAAGTGCTGAAAGAAGTCTGTAACTCCTAAGTTTTCTCACATGAGAAAGGTAAAAGGCTGGCTTCAGAATTGCAGCTCCTGGACTTCAGAAGAAGCCAGGAACTTCATAACCCTGTGTAACTCAGTCGCAATCTAGAAATTCCAAGTCAGTGGGTCCAACCTGAAGCTTAGATGCAACAACGCAACAAAACTCTCAGGTGCTGAGTTACAGAGGAGAACTTGTTCTAGAAAATTCTTGCGGAAGTTTAGAGATTTCTGACCAAGCTCATGTCATCCCAGGTAGACAGGGCCAGCTGAACATCTGAAGTTCTTAGAGATGAGAAGGTCACACATTGATTTTAGGGGTCACTACAATAATGGCTTTCAACCTTTCTAATGCTGCAACCTTTTAATAGTTTGTTCCTCATTTTGTGGTGACTCCCAACCTTAAAATTATTTCATTGCTAGCTCATAACTATAAGTTTACTACTGTTATGAATTGTAATACAAATATCTAGGCCTTCTGATGGTCTTAGATGACCTCTGTGAAAGGGTCATGTGACCCCCAAAAGGTCATGATCCACAGGTTGAGAACCATTGAGCCAAAGATTTGACTGTGAACTAAAGATCTCTGACTCCTAGAAACCTACTTCACGTCTGTCTATCAGAAGGCTTTGATCAAAGAGTCAGACTGTCTGTTCCACTTGAAGCTACTCTGTTCAGCTACCACCATCAGAATGCAGAGACAGCAAAAACACAGCCTCGGCTAAAATCAAGAGCAACAGCTGGGCTACATGCCTTGAAAGTAAAATTCATTTATTACACAGATAATTAGGCTTCCCTGTAACAGCAAGGGTGATCAGCTTTGTGCATAAGCGAAGAGGCCTGGCAAGATCTGCTTGGTGTCTCCAAATGGTGCTTGATCCCTGGATGCTAAAAAGATGCGAGGGTAGGAAGATCGCATCTGCTGTGAGGTTCTTCTGCTTGAGACTTTAATGACTCATCGATGGCTCCGAACTCAGAGTCTCCTGAAGTTTCCAGTGACAATGACGCCTTGGTCGCATAAGATAAATAAGTTAATATTTAAATTAAAACCAAGACCCTTTGGGAGTAGACTTCCCAGGCATAAGTGTTCTACCAGTCCCCGGGTGATAGAAATACAGATTTAGTATCTAGATTTAGTATTTAGAAATACAGGTTTAATATCATTACTATAAAGCAGAGGTGGTCAGACTGCCCCATGAATTGGTTTTGTAAAGAAAACATTGATTAAAACACTGCCACATTTACATCTAGAGATGAGCTGTGAAGGAGATCATCTGGCCATTCAAATGAACACTAGTTGCAGTGCAGTCTTTTGCCAGCTACTGTTCTTCAGTGATGATCTTAAAGAGTGGTTAAGGGCTCCTGAGTGCTTCCTGGCTTGGCTTCATGTCCCTTTGCCCTTACTTCCCAGACTGAGCTCCTAAAGTACATAGTGCTATGAAGAACATATGTACAGGAAGTGTTGCCATGGCGCCAGGCAAGCCTAGTGAAGTGTAGTGTCTTTACTTAACCCTCTCATTCCTGGTCAGCAGACCCCCAATTATCTTCATTTTATGGAATGAACAAACAATCTTAGAAGAAGACCAAGCCATTCGTTTTAACATACAAAGAGAGCATGGAGTCAGATTGAAACCTAGTTCTCTGTGTTCATGGCCTATGTGCTCAAAGATGGCATCTACACGGGATTCTCAGAACAGTCCTCACGTGGAGTTTCTGAATCCAAGCACTCAGCTTTGTTGAGCAGAGTGGAGGGGAATGAGGCCTGTAATCCCTCCTGCAGAGTGCTGGCCCGCTGGGCTCATTAGCATAATGCCCACATCCCTGAAAGGAGAAGTTGCTGTTTTGTAGCTTTACCCTAAGAATTTCTTGGCTACATTTGACCCTTCTGGGACACAGACCTGATCTCTAGTTTCATGAAATTTACATGGTAGTGGAGAAATGGGCCAAAAGCAACTGTCTATTTGTGTGGCCATAACCACACATCTGGACACAGTTGATTTCTGCTAGCCCCGGTACTGTCTCTGCAAAGGCGGTGTGAGTGCTGATGTAATACAAAAACGTATTGCTTCTAAAGGAAATGCAGGGTAAACCTCTGTGAGTCTCTAGAGACAACATTTCATCAGACAATCCGTGCAGGACCTTGCTTCAGGCCTGTTTCTGCTTAAAGGCGCCTTACTTAATATTCTGTGTTGATTCACAAGCACTGGACTTGTGGCAGAGAGTACTAGAGGCTCCAGGAAAGCTTATGTAGCACACACATTTTCTCCACAACGCGCATCAGAGCCTTTTGTGCTTAGGAACATCACACAGCCTCTGCACTACACCTAAGGATCACTTTAAGTGAGAAAACATTTCCAGTAGCAGAAACATGTGAAAATGTAGCACAAATAGACTGCCGTGAGGATAGTGGAAGCACAAGTGGATACAAGTGGAAGCACAAGTGGATACAAGCATAGTGGATACGAGGAAGCATACTGTGCCCTGGCTGAACTGTATGGAAAGTCTAGACATCAGGCACCCCGTATTTTCTTCACTGTCTATGGATGCCCAGGACTTCGGGGATTTACGGTGATGCTTCAGCAAGTCATCAAATTGACAAATATAGCATCCATGAGTAAAGAGGACCAGTTATAGAATGCCATGCAGGAAAGGCCATGACTACCAAAGCAGAGTAAGGTCACAGAGCTTAAGGGAAAGAGACACTTGTTGAGGTGGCTAGGGCGGACCTCTCTGAAAAGGTCATATCTAAACAGGTGTTATGTGAGCATCTGAGTGAAAAAAAAAAGCCGTCTGGGAGACAGCAAGTGTGACGGGACAGAGCTAAGTGGGCATGTCTGTGGTGCATTGAAGGAATACTGCAGACTGGCATGATTCAAATGTAACGGTCCACGATGCTCCGAAGAATGATACCCAGATGCAAACAGTATGTGAAAGCAAAGTGCGTTTAATTCTGTAGAAGCGCACCATGCTGGGATCCAAGCATGGAGATGCCCCCACGAGCTCGGAAGCCCAACTTAAGGCACTTTAGGGGAATTCTGGGAGGGGTAGGTGACTTCTGTCTTAGTCATGGGCTCTATCTCTAGGGACATTCCAGAACCATTTCTGGGGCATGAGGGGCTAGAAACTGTTGCTGGGGAAGTATGAAAACTTATGCTGATCCCTTGTCCTTGCCTCAGGTCAGGTATCGGGGCAGCTTCTGAGGCCCAGACTTACCCGGACTTGTCCAGTTCTTGGAAATGGAGATTTAGGCCTAGTCTCCTTAACTGCCAATTTGAAGCCTGTCATGGAGTCAGCCTAGCCTGCCTCATGAGCAGGAGACATACAAGGAAATAAATTAAGAGAAAATCAAGAGTGATTTTCCTCAGGGCCAAATTTCCTGAGATCTATGTGAGGAGAAGACGATATGATCTGGATAAAAATACAAAGATCGCTGATAGCCCTCTTGGAGCAGAAAATGTGGGAACTGTGGTGCTCACAGGGACAGAAGCAGCAATGCTTGCATGCATTCTGGAAGCGGGGATGCAACATGTCCTGGAAGGCCTGAGACAGGCTCAGGGATGGACAGTAAGCACTGTAGGAAACACAAGCAAGACCAAATAACAGACTAGCTGTGAGGTTTGAGGGAAACAGAGGAGCCACGGGACCTTAGGAGGGTTGGATCTCATTAACACAGTAGTCCAGGAAGAAAAGAGAACTGGCCACACTTGGGCTGTGTCTTATAAATTGAACCAGGGAGGTCTGTTGTGTTGAAGACAGAGTTGATAGAAACTGACAACCCAAGAAGGAATCGAATGTTTGAAGCTTACAGAAAGAAGCATTGTTGTTCTAATTCAGTTCTGAGATGGTAGGAGTCTGTGTGGGCATCAAGAGTTGCAGGTATTGGCTAAGCAGCTAGCCCAGTGCATAAAGCACATGTTGCACAAGCATGAAGACCTGAGTTACGCTTCCTAGAATCTAAAGATAGACAGATCCAGAGGCATGAGTTTGTCATCCCAGGGTTCCTATGAGATGCAAGGCAGAGACAGGAGAATCCGCAGAACCGATGGGGCCAGCCACCCTGGCGTGTATAGCAGCCATCAAAACCAAAACCCTGTTCCATACAATGTAAAGACAAGGAAGAACACTCTGAGTTTTCTGACACACCTTACACATACAAAGATTTAAAATAAATAAATAAAATAAAATAAAAACAAAGTTTCGTACAGTAATGTATTCTTCTGAATGCATGTATGTGCTACTTAGAAAGGAATTACAAAGAAATGTCAGGGCTCAACCAGTATTTATAAAGAACCTACCACATGTGCTCTGCCAGGTCCTGAGGAAGAAACACCAATGAGCTTCCCAAGGCGAGTCTGAACGCTTTTGTTTAGGAGTGGGGGCAAAGACACAGGGAGCTATTAAAGGAAGAAATGTTGACACAAATGCAAAAGCCCAAAAATGTCAAAAAGGATGCTGAAGGCTTTCAGATAAATAATTCTGGAGTGGAATTCAAAAACTTTTCACATCTTTGACAAGCCTCTGATTTCTAGACCTAGGGAGGATAGTTGTGCTCTATTTGGAAACACAAATGCTTTCAACTCGGGTAGTTCAGAGACTCGCAGAATCACGTTGGCGAGCAGGCAAAGAAGAAGAATCCTGAGTGGTCAACTCCCGCCAACACACTAAGTGCCAAATAAATGGCCCTTTGCCCAAAGAATGGCCAGTGTTGGGAGATCCAGGACCCACAGTTTCTCCTTCCACCTGCAGAGCTCTGCTCAGAGTACACCTGGTTGGGTGGTTTTTTGTTTTTGTTTTTGTTTTGTTTTGTTTTTGTTTTTGTGTTTCACAGTGAAACCAAGAAGCTATTCTGTTCAAGAGATGCCAGCAAAGCTAAAAGTTAAAAGCCATTCCACAAGGGAGTCGCCCCCACAAACAAAGCACACATTCCTCCCAAGTTTTGAGCACGAAAAGCGAATGGCCCTCCTGAGGAATGTCATGTTGAAGGCAAGGCACTCTTTCCCCAATGAGTTTCCTGCTACCTTTGTTTCTGGTCCCAGTTCTGACAGAGACAAAATTGAAAAATGAGCTTCCTTTCCCCCAGTACCTCCAGTGTGGCGGTTAGAGATGAACATTTGAGAAAGAATTTCTTCTAGAAATCCAAGAGGGAAATAAACAAAGAGAACATTTAATAAACTGCGCACTGGTGGCACACGCCTTTAATCTCAGCACTAGGGAGGCAGAGGCAGGCAGATCTCTGAGTTCGAGGCCAGCCTGGTCTACAGAGTGAGTTCCAGGACAGCCAGGGCTACACAGAGAAACCCTGTCTCAAAAAATAAAAACAAAAAAACAAAAACAAAAACCTATAAAAGTGTTGCACTCACACAACAAGGTTCCTTGACCTTGCAATAGCTAAGAGTGTTATGCTGTTCATCATGCTCACATTCCATCGCACATTAAGTCTGAAAACTGTACTCGCAAGAATCCCTACATAGATGCTGTTGCATAGGCACTCACACACATAGCTTCCTGTATGTCCCCAGACAGTGTCTGGAATGAAAACTCAAATCCAGTGGCTTTCTAGAAGAATAAATAGAGATTCAAGTTTTTAAACACCCCACACACAACAGCAAACAAAGCAGAAATCACAAAATATAGGTGAGCCAAAAGACTCAAGTCCCTCCATTTCTCTGCCCCATCTTCCATCCCCAACTTGAGTAATCTTTGTCCTTCATGGTTGGGAAGGCTCAGAAGATCAATTCTAAAGTCCCCTCTGACAGCTTTGGCTCAGCTACTTTTCCTACTGATGTTTTCCACTCAGAGAACAGCAAAGCCTACTTGGAATCCCAGCTTACTATTCCTATAGACACAAGAGCAAAACAGTGTGCGAAAGACTTTCTGTAAGAGCTGAGGGGGTCATCCAAGCACGGGTCTTAAATGATCCCTGCCCAGGAGTTACATTTTATTTGACTGCACTTAACATATGCAGTGTGCACACATGGAGAGGATGTGTCCTTCCTCTGTCTTGTCTCTTGTTGTTGTTGTTGTTGCTATTGTTGTCTGTCTGTTTCTCTTTGACTTGTAACATTATTGCACTGAGTATACTAAGCTGACAATGTTTTCATAACAGAGAAAAATTACCAGCATAAAAATAGTTGGCTGGGTCGGGGAGGCTGGGTCGGGGATGGAGGCTGCTCTGCGTCTGAGCCTTCCCTTCCCTAGCCAACTGGGCTCTATGCTTTGATAATTTCTTGCTATTTGCCTCCCTTCCATCTGACTCCCATCTAGACTTCATAATTTGGCCAGGAAACTTCGAGTTTGTTTTCTATTTCCTCCTTACTGCACTGCTCAGTAACCACAGAGATGCCTTTGACTATTTTCTAACACCTCTCCCCCATCCCCAGGCGAGGGACTCCCGTTTCTATTGGACCCAACATTTGGACGTGCTCACTCTCTGTGGCATGATTTATAGACAAGCAGTCTCAATTACAATTTCTCTTACTCCTTGCATTGACTAAACTGCTGAAAACACAGAATTGCCAAGATGGCACGGTACAGAGTGCCTGACTCAAACAGCTTTCTGCCCACAGCCCCAGGCAGAAAGAGCTGCATTGCCAAAAACAATGAGTCAATCCATCAGTGCCAAAAAGAGAAAGACAAGAGCTGCCATGCTAATTCAGAAAGTCGGCCCCCACCACAATGTTGCCCTCTCTAACCAACAGTTGCTCTCTCTCCTCTTCTTGCTGGAAGCTCAGAGGCAGTTGGTTCTATGGGCCAAACGATTTCAGGGATTGCAGCCAGCATACAGGAATTGGGAGATTAAAAACAAATCTGCATATGCACTTCTGCTTCCAATCCTTGTTTATGCACGGTAATAAAAAAATGAAACCAGTAACTAAAATGAAAATAAATAGACTTATTTATCTACTGGCCCTAAATTCACTCTCAGGGTGTGGAGTTCAGACCGGTGAACATTTCACCAGACAGGAGAGTTTGGGAAAGTCATTTACCCTGGGCATAGCTAAGGTCTCCTATCAGGAGTCTGCCCAGGAATGGGGAAGACATAGAGAACAGAAGTCATCTCATTGGTTGGTAGAAGAAGGATGTCTTAGTTAGGGTTTCTATTGCTGTGAAGAGACACCATGGCTACAGCAACACCTTATAAAGGAAAACTTTTTTTTTTTGAGTTCTTTGAGGTTTAATCCATTATTGTCATAGCAGGAAGTGTGGCAAGATGCAGACAGAAAGGGTGCAGAAGAGGGAGCTGAGAGTTCTACATCTTGATCCACACCAGAAGTAACTGTAAGCCACACTGAGCATAGCTTGAGCATATGAGACCTCAAAGCCTGCCCCACAGTGACACACTTCATCCAAGAAGGCCACACCTACTCCAACAAGGACACACCTTCTAATAGTATCACTCCCTATGGGCCAAGCATTCAAACTCATGAGTCTGTTGGGGCCACTCTTGCTGAAACCACCACAGGAACCTGCTAGAATCCAGGCTTCAATGGCTTGGAGAAAGTGGTTAAAGTGATTGTCTATCAAGTCCTGTGACCTGAATTTGATACCCAGTCCCACATAAAAATGCAAAGAACGTAGAACATGCATGTAATTCTGTAGCTGAGGAGGTAGTGACAGAGGGTTCCTAGGGCTCACTCCCCAGCCCACCAAGTGCCACCAGTGACCCCTAGATACCACAGAGATTGTATCTCTCTGGTCAATGCCTGAGGGAGGACACCAAAGTTGACCTATAAACTCCATGAACTCCATACAAGTACACACACGCATGGTGCCTGTAAACACACACACACACACAAAAACAAACACAAAAACAAACAAAAAACCCGACAACAACAAAAAAGGCTGCTCCTGAGTCTTACCTTACCAAGCATGTAGTGATTTTACAGTTCTTTCCTCTTTACCCTAGATTTAATGATCCTCATAGATCCTTGGAAGCATAGATCCAAAAGTTCCATCACAAGTTCCATATTTGAACCAGGTGTCCAGAGAGAGGTGTTGGCATTTCAGGCTTGCTTGGCTTCCAGTCAACTTAAACACACTCATACCACATCCTTTTCTGACCTCTCAGTATACCTCAGAATGACATGCTGCTAACATTTGCAAGAACTCATCATTGACAATAGAAATAGCATGTGTTTATACCATTTCAATTTTTAAAATTAAGGATAGCTTTGCAAAAGCTAATAGATTTCAACTTTAAGTTTACTATTTGCATTGATAAAACAGAGAGTTCACCATACCTTCTTATCAATCCTAATATTATTAAATCTTACATAAGTGTCATACATTAGTTATAATTGATCAATCAATGCTGAAAGGTATGAGTAGCTAAATCCAATGCTTTGCATAAGCTTCACTCCTTTCTTATGCAATATTCAGATTGAAACAAATGTGTAGTCACAAGTGCCTAGTGTTATATTATGATACAAAACAGTATTATTATTATAAACTTCTGTGTTCCATATATATCTTTTGTTCCCCACAAGCCTCTTGTGACCATTGATCTTCTTACCAAATCCAAAGTCATGAATTGCCCAAGATGTTCCAGAGTTAAAATCATGCAGTAGGCAGCCTTTTCACATTACCTTCACTGAGCAGTAAAAATCTAAGTTAATTCTAGGTGTTTTCTGAGAAAAAGTGCTCCTTTGCTTGGATTCTAGTGCCAGAAGCTTGTAACCCATGAGACTAACTAGTAGCTTACAAGACATCTCCCTGACATTCCTCTTTCTTAAATGTAATCTCCGAAACAGAATGTGGACCATGTGAAAACCCAGGCAAGTCTATAAGCTTCATGATACAGGGTAAAGCCACAAAGATGGATTTAATTTCATCCAATGCGTGTTTATAGATAGGTCAAGCGAGTGAACCAAAGCACCTACCCTACAGACCATTATCGTAATTATGAGTTATCAGAGTCAGTCATTATTGAAATTAGAATGTGTCACAGTTCAAGTAGGGAGAGAAGAGAAAATGTTTCAATTCTAAAGCAGCCCAGAAAAAAGAACTGATCAATTGGTGAGTTAATTCACCCCAGCTCTGCTGTGTTCTCTCTGTTACTGGCCTCCTCACCATGCCTTCCTTCTCTCTTTCCCTTTCATCACAGGATGAAGCACCAAGAAGTCCCTTGTAAAATTCTAGTTTCTTCCATCTTGCACTTCAATGCCACTAGAATTATAAGCCAATGAATTGCTGTTCATTGTAAATTATCTAGTCTCTGGGTCAACAAACTGGCTTGGCAGGTAAAGTCCTATGCTCTGAAGCCTGACTAGCATAGTTCAAACCTAGGAACCAATGGTGGAAGAAGAGAGTTAAATCCCATGAATTACCTTCTGACCATGCATGTACAATCAGACAAATAAATGCAATGTAATTTTTATATAAATAAATTATCCAGGCCTAGACATGATTACAAAAATATAAAACTGACTTTAGATCCAAGTTTTGGGGTGACTAAAGGAAGCTTAGTGGAAGAGTGACAGCCCGTCATGGAAGGACAAAAGTATGACATTGGAACAAGAAGAGAAGAGAAGGAAAGAGGAAGAGCAGCAAATGTTGACCAGAAAGAGTACAACACCAACACGTCAAGAACATGGACAGAAGAATGAGGCACAGTCTATCTGAGAACATCACATACTAACTTACTGTCCTAGCCAGAGAACAACATTGTGTTCTGAATTGGAATGGCATGCCACATCACAAGGCAGAACACCGCTTAAGATGTAAAGCAAAGGTCCTAGTCTTCTCCTGTTTTGTCACACGTGACATGTGTGAGACTAGAAATGACTTCTGAAGAAGGGCCTGACCATCAGCACTGCAGGACACTGCAGGATGGTTCATAAGGAGGGGGCAGGGAGGCTCATTGAGAAGGGAGCAGGGAGGGTCATGGAGGAGGGGGCAGGGAGGGTCATGGAGGAGGGGGCAGGGAGGGTCATTGAGGAGGGGGCAGGGAGAGTCATTGAGAAATTGGGAAGAAGTTACAAGTGCCAAGTAAAGGCAAAACCAGAAGACCAGCACTGGGATAGAAGAAAAGTAAAGCAGTAATATGGTGGCAAGATAGACTGTCCTTATCACAGGCAATGAGAAAGAGCAAAAACCCAAGATGGAAATGGGAAGAATGATCAGATGACTGATAGACCCAGGGAAGAGAAGGAGGACAAAACAAGACAACAAAGCAAACAAACATAAAACAACTTAGAGTTTGGCAAACAGCCTGGAGTACTGCTTTGATATTTCCTCTAAGCTCCCAACAAACCTAAGTTGGAGAAGTAGAGGATGATTTCAATGTTTGTAATTATGTATTACAGGAGAATATAAAGAGGCAGCTATGGCATCATCCAGAGTCTCCTAAGGAAATCAATCAAGTTCTAGCTTGCTGAGTCCGTATTGAGTCATTTTTTTCATTATTGTTTCCACAGTTAAAAGAAACAATGTGTATATATATACATGTGTATAGAACCTTACGTGTCATAAAATTTAGTGGGAGAAAGTGCTGAATTCATGTTTATACACACAAAAGCATAAAATGTTCATTATTTCTGGGCCTATGCCCATTTTTTTTTCTGTTTTGTGAAACCCCTATTGCTCTGGGGACCCTACATCTGGTTTCACCATTTGAGTTCAATTCTCCTCTCCCTGGGATTGGGTCAATGTGTGATCCAGGCCTACCTTAAGTTCAGAGATCTTACTGGCTAGCTGAAAATGGACATATGACATCATGGCATGAGAAATAATCAGCGTCAAGTCTAATACATAGTGTAAAAGGAAAGGGCCTTTCTTCCACTGGGATGACTGAAACAGCTAGACAAAGGCCTGGACTTCAGGACATACAACTTGCTTATGATTAAAGGGAAAAAAATCTAGAAAGAATGAGAGAGAGAGAGTGGGGGGAAGAAGAGGAGGAGGAAGAGAGGAAGAGGAGGAGAAGAAGGAGGAGGAGGAGGAGGAAGAGAAGGAAGAAAAGGAGGAGGAGGGAGAGGAGAAAGAGGAAGAAGAAGAGGAGGAGGAAGAGGAGAAGAAGGAGAAGGAGGAGGAGGAAGAGAAGGAAGAAGAGGAGGAGGAGGAGGAGGAGGAAGAGAAGGAAGAAGAGGATGAGGAGGAAGAGGAGGAGGAGGAGGAAGAGGAGGATGAGAAGGAGAAGGAGGAAGAGGAGGATAAGAAGAAGGAGGAGGATGAGGAAGAGGAGGAGGCAATAGAGGAGGAGGTGGAAGAGGAGGAGGAGGAAGAGGAGCAGGAGGAGGAAGAGGAGCAGGAGGAGGAAGAGGAGCAGGAGGAGGAAGAGGAGGAGAAGGAGAAAGATACTGCAAAACTTAAAGATGGTCCAGGTGAAAGAGTCTCAGCTCTTAATCCCAATTAAGTCTATTAAGTAATCTTTTCTTGATTATGATATCTACCTTAGACTATAAATCTGTAAATTAATCCTTAGTTTCTGCCAATCTGGCCAGAGTTTTCTATCACTCCAACACATGAATTGCTTACATAGCATATCAGGTAAAGATTCACAACACATTAACTAAGTCAAAGAGAACAATGCACTGGACAGGCTACACCAGCCAGTGAATAGATCACGGAGGGGACTTTGTCTTGGAAGCTGGTCTACTATGCTTATTTTGCTCCTGCTAATGAATGTGGCAGGGTGGGGAGGCAGTGTTGGGGATGTGGAAATGAATTAGAGAAGGTACTTGTTATCAAAGACTCCATCATTTCAAGCAGGAATCGCATGCATGCCTAGACTAACCAAACAAATAAACAAATGAGAGTGACAAAGTTCGAGAAGATGAAGGAGGAATCCTAGCAGAAAAGGATCCAACTTCATGAAGCAAATGCAACACAGGATAAATGGTGGCAGTTTAAAATGCAACATTTATTGAGCATCATTCTATGAACTAGAGTATTTCACATTTACTATGACTATACTTTGTTTCTAGTAATAATGATGATAATAATAATTCTAACCACAGAGTCCATAACAGTGTCTCCCATTCTCCTAGACTGCACTGTATAATCTAAAAGTCTATGCTTTAAACATATGTTTATGTTCATAGAAAAGCTTGCACACTGGCTGATCTGCCCCAGGCTCTGCTGTTAACTATACCTCATTCATGTGCCTGGATCTGAAAGGAAATCAATTTTGCTTCTCATTTTAATTAGTTCTTTGAGAATTTCATACAATGCATTTGATTATTGTCACCACTCCACAACTACTCCTAGATGAATGACCCTTTCCATAACCACTATCAATTATAATTTGTACTGTCCATACTTGGATGTATGGCCTTCCACTGGAGCCTGATTGGCCTTAGGGCCAAAACCTTAAAAAGTAGTAACTCTCCTTCCTGGAATCTACCAATTGCCAAAGTCCCTTAGTAAGGGGTGGGATACCGTGCTGATCTCCTGTCACCATGTAGGGACTTGGTTTGGCCTGAGTCTGTGCAGGGTTGGTCCATACTGTCTCGACTGCCGTGAGTTCACATGTGCACATACCCTATTGTGTCCAGAAAAGTGTTTCCTTGTAGTCACCCACCACCTCTGGATACCACTATCACAATGACACTTGACCCTTGGGGTGAGGAAGGTTTGCTATTGATGCCCCATTTAGGGCTGAACATTCTACAGACTCATTCCTTGCACCTTGAGTAGTTGTGGGTCTCAGTGCTGATCACCATCTACTGAAAAATATGAAATTCGGATAATTTTTATTTCATGACACCAGCTGAAAGTGGGGAAATAGCTTCCTATCCTTCAGTTACCACTTGAACGCATTTGAACTGGTTCATCAGAACCAAACCCTTTCAGGCAAGATGTTTCAACCAAGGCCATTGGAACATATTGGACCCCACACAGACTCATGGATGGTTGCTGTGTAGCCATTGCATATGGAGACTGGCAGAAACAGATGGCTCCATCCAAGGAATGGGGCAAAACACCTTAACTAGGACAAAACATAGTCCTGACAATTACCCAAAGTGGCAGCAGAAAATATTACGACCATGGGAGGACAAGGGGAAGCTAGGCTTTAAATGAGACAGAGTGGCGTTTCTCACGCTGCATGTAAGGCATGGATAAGAATACCACTTCTCCCGTGAGGACCGTGTCCTTCTGACTCCAAAAGTCAAATCAGTCAAGCATGTATCCCACAGGCAGTTATCTCGACTAACATACAGCACGTGTTGTTTTAGGAAACCACTTTCAACAACTTTTTTTCCTATAGCTCAAAATACTATGGATTTTGAGAAGTTTAAGCAGGCTGACTATACCTTCCCCAGGGATACCATAAACATAAAGAGAAAGCAAACTTTTCCAGGGGTGATAAGAGTGTGGGGTGGCAGACTGAAGTACTGCTGTCTGTGGTCAGGGTCCACTTTCCAGCCCACATGACAGGCCCCTCAGTAGCCTTCATTTTTTATAAGAATTACTCATGTAAAAGAAAACACCAAACAGCCATCAATGTTTAAAAAGCAGTTGTGATTACAGAAGTAACAACTGGATTTTGTCCAACCATTAGTGACTACAATGGGGCCCTTTAAGCTCTATAATTACCTTAGTATTCTAGCTCAACAATTTGAAAAATGCTGAAAATATTTTCTGTTGATAAAACATGTATACAAAAGGCATTATATTCGGTGTATAAAATAACCAAGTTACAAAGAACACACTATAAAAACCCAACAGGAAATAAACATCACTGTTATCCTGATCAAGAGCTTATGGCAGGTGAGATCAGTTTCCAGGTAGAAGGTATTACTGTTGCTTTGCTAAATAGACAAGCTGTCAAATTGCCTTGTAAATATTTATGCTTAAATCTGCAGCACTAGGCTGCTCTCAGCTTTGGTCAAAGGAGCTTTTTTTGTGTAGTGAGCAGCCATCAATAAAGAGATGCATGCCTGGTCAAACTGGAAAAGTAAGAGACTGATTGTTCGGCCCTACCTAAATTTAGATAGGCCCTACCCTATCTAAATTAATACCCCACCACCACTGTCAAGGCCCAGGGAACACCATAGAAGAACAAATGTAGGAACGGGAAGGTGGGGAGGGGTGCTCTGAAATACTGTCTTTGACATGGCACAGCTACCACACTGATAAAATCATATCACCTGCACAAGACCAACCCAAAAACTATGGCATCCACCCAGTAGATGCTCTCCAGTTCCTACTGCTCTCCAGGGAGCTATTGGCCGTGGGTGTTTGCCGAAGAGGGAAGAATCATTCTCTTTTTGAGGATGTGGACACATAAGTTTCTCATGCTTCAGTGAATAGCCTCACATCCATGAAATTAAAAGAAAAATAAATTAAGAAAGCGGTCTCATTATCCCAGTAAAATAATTACCAAGCATGGATGAACTATTATCTACACCTTAACTTCCTATCCTATGGGCTAGACCTTCTCATATCAGAGAGTCTTCTAAAAGAGTTCAAATCCATTAGATCAAAATGGCTGCCTGAAGATCTTCTAATACACCATAAAACAAATTCTAGTCCCATCCTCATACTAACTGACATTTACTCATCTATTTCTCATGCCCCAATCATCTTGTGGTATTATGCCAATTGATAATTAGCATAAGGACTGCCAATAAGAACAATAAGATAATGAAGAGAGGTAATGCCCAAATTCCCAGAAAGTCCTCTGCATATAAATATGTGATAGATATAAATATCCTTCCCTTTTATCATCTTATTACCTCATTTCTTTACCCCCACCCCTACCCATAGAAGGTTCAGAAGTTGACTTTTGAGCCTAGATTTCTAACTCTACATTTACTAGCTGTTGAGTGAAGTTAAGCTGTGGACATTCAGCCTAGGTGTTCTCACTGAATAAAACGTAGCTCCTTCTTTGGGGTCTCTTTCTTAAGAGAGGGGTACACATGGTGAGTAACAATTTTGTTGTTAAGTAAACCCTTACTTTTCCCATTTATCCATTTCTGATTCCTTTTGAACCCAAAAGCAAAAGTTTTGCTTATTTGTTGGTTTGTTTGTTTGTTGTTTGTTTATTGCTATTTCTGGATCCTTGCTTTAACAAACATCTCAACCGCATATGCTTACATCTCCAAACAATCTCCAAAAATATTTTCTGATACTGCCTGTTTCTCTGATTCATTAAATGTTTCTCTAATTTATTAAAATGGTGTTGTGTTCTATAGACCTATTTTAATACAATTTTCCCCACAAAGGACTAGTTTTTCCAAGCTCTACATTTTCAGCGTGGTTTTAGTTCATTAATTTTCATGGCTGAACAGTATCCTGTTATGTCAATACAACAGAACTCATCCATTCTCTATCAGTGGACATTTGGATTATCTCCAGGTTTAGCTCTAACAAATAATTATGTGTGAGCATCCACATATATGGTTTCTGGCAAGTGTATTCCCAGGGTCTATATCCAAGACTCTTATTTGGCATCAAAGACACTGTCAGCTTATTTCTAAAGGGATTATCCTGCTTCCCAGGCGTTAGAGGGCTCCCAGGGAACTCTAACCATACCCATACTATAATGTCCTCAACTCTGCTAGTCAGGCAGGGAATAAAAGGAATCCTATTATTGTCTTCATTTGCATTGCATTGATTTCTAGTTAGATTGAGCATTTCTTCAACTCTTTTTTTTTTTTTTTTAGTTTATTTGAGCTGTAGTATTAAAGATCGCAAGCCACATATTTTATATAGGCAGTATAAACAATACAGGTTTATTTGTCCTAGATCTAGAGACTAAACCATTCAAGACTGAAGTGTTGACAGATTTGCTACCCAATATGCATCTTTCTTATTCACAGAAAGAACCTTCAATCTGTATATTTTTATGTAGGAAGGGGTGACCTTTGGCTTTCTCAGCTTCTTACAAGAATGTGAAACTCATTCATGAGAGCCCCATCTTTGTGAAGTAATTGCCTTCCCCAACCCTAACGTCACCTCATTGGGCATTAGGTTCCAGACAGGAATTTTGTAAAACATAAGGAAACAGACCACAGGTTTCCCATTGGCATTCTGCTGAAACTCTGCATGTTTATTCATTCTCACTATCTTCTGTCTGTACAATTCTTCCTGTTTTACATACATCCTTTTCTTTCCGTAGGGATGAGCATCACAAGGATTCTCTATACATGGGTGCCTTATCCTTTCACATATCACATTGTTACTTTAAATGAGCAACTAGTCCTAATTATTATAAGTATTACTATAGATATATTCACTCATGATTAGTATTTTTTGCTTCTTAATGGAGAAACTCTTTGCTGTTGCAAGACATGAAAAGTAGCTTCCAAAATTGACTTCTTAAAGGTTAATGCCTGTTTGCAAAGCCAAGTCTGAAAGGTACCAGAATTTTGTTTTTGTAAATGTCTAAATAGCTCACATGCACTTTTGTTTCTTCAGTTTTTATAACTAATTGTCCCAGCACAAGTGATACCCACAGTCAGGTTGTGCTAACATGATTCTATCAAGTTCTTATGCACATTATAATGAGTTTGTTCTAGACTCTATTCTGAATCATTGCCAATTTACTCTGTCTCTGTTTATGGCATTCATCTGTTTATAAATAAACAAACTGAATGAAACACAGAACAGAACTAATCTTTTAATGTAAGTAATATAGCCTAGGCCCCAAATTCTATTCTCCTTGGGGAAAACTTGTCTTTGCAAGAATTAGAAAATCACCTGACTAAAACAGAATACAAATACAGCCAGCCATTGGACTGAGCCTGCAGACCCCAAAGGAAGAATTAGAGGAGGGGCTGAAGGAGCCAAAAGGAATTGCAACCCCATAGGAAGAACAACAGTATCAGTTAACCAAACCCCTCAGAGCTCCCACAGACTAAACAACCAACCAAAGAGTATACATGGGCTGGTCCTTGGGTTACATATGTAGCAGAGGACTGCTTCATCAGGCATCAGTTAAGAGGGGAGGCACTTGGTCCTGTAGAGACTTGATGCTCCAGAGAAGGGGGATGCTAGAGGGGTGAGGTGAGAGTGGGTGGGTGGGTATAGGACCACCCTCTTAGAGGCAAAAGGGAGGGAAATGGGGTGGAGGTACATACAGTGGAGACTGGGAAGGGGGATAACATTTGAAATGTAAACAAATAAAATGATTAATAAATATACAAATTTAAAAGACTGTGAGAAATAGAAAAAGAGAAGAACATCAGCTTGCTAAGTCTCCAGTTGTTGTTCTAAAAGAATTGAACTGGGAACAGTATCCTGAAGATAATTGATGTTTCTATGCTATTGAGGATCCCAATAAATACCTATGGTGGATTTCTCCATTCAGTTTGATATTCCTAAATGCCGTTAATAAAAATTTAAGCTTGTATCCATATGAATAATGTTTGTTTCATCTGTTCATGTTAGCTATTGGAATAAGATGCATCACATGAATTATATTTTAATTCTGTTTTCTGACTCATTATTGCTGGGAAATAAAAATCCATTTGATTTTGCCTTAAAGGTACTTAAAATCAAGCAACCCATTGCCAAGTTGGCTAAAGGTTCCCTTGCTTATTCATTTGTTTGTTTTTCTTGTTTTTGTTTTGTAAACCATCAATGGGTGCTGAATCTTATTTTCTATTTTTTATGAGCCTGTAGGATCTTTCTGTGGTATTTCTCCTTCAATCTTTACTGTAGCAAATTCAATTTTCTGATGATTCTAACATCAAGATGTCTCATGTGAATTCAGGAAATAAATCAGTTTCCACTATAATGCATTCCCCTTTGGATGCACCACTGGACTTAGTTTCTCTTATTTGGGCCACATCATGAAGTAGGTGTTTTACCATCTCTGTTAACATAGTCTTTTAGTTCTCACACGGCAGAACTTGATCTTAGGCAGTTAACTCTAAAACTCAATGATACAGTCATTAGATATGCTCTTCTGCCTGGATGCTCAAAAGTTAACAATGCTTGATAATGCCTGGATTGAGAGCATTTGATAGTATTTAATAGATATTTTACCCATGGCTTGATAAGATCAATTTAATTCTGTTTGGCTGGTGGACTTTGGAGATCAGACTTGTAGATGTATTTATGCTTAGGGAAGAAGGGAGGGGCAGGATTTCCAGCACTAAATGCTGGGGGATGAAAGGGAGGAGCATGAGTGAAAACTCAAATGGAGAATGACTACAGGGTTACAGTTTAGCAGAAAGGAAATCTGTAATATCTTTTCTACAGAAACTTACAGCAATTACAAATCCAATTTGATTGTCCAAGATCATTTCCACATCCCTTTACTCTTCTTTGCCAGAGCCCTTGTTGTCAACTCTTCTATACTAAATTTCAGGACAAGAGAATATACAACAGGAAAAAAGTGGGAAGTCCCCAGCAAACAAATATGTGGTTATTTAAATAAGAATGGGCCTCATAGGTTGGGTCCATATTTGTATACTTGGTCCTGAGTTGCTAGAACAGTTTAGGAAGGATTAGGAGGTGTGGCTTTTTGGAGATAGTGTGCCACTGAGACTGGGTTCTGAGGCTTCAAAAGACTCACATTACTCCTAGTGTAGTCTTTCTGTTTCCTTCTTGCTGAGTAAGATGTTAGCTTTCAGCTGCTGGTGTTACCTTATCGTTCATTGCTCTGCAACCCTGGACTCTAATCCTTTGAAATCCTAAGCTCCAAAGTAAATACTTTCTTTTATAAGTTGTCTTGGTCATAGTGTCTTATCCCAGCAATAGGAAAATAATTAAGATGCCATCCAGTGTCAAAGGATTCATTTATAGTTCCTCCTCAGCCTGATTTTCTTGTACTTTGAACATGAATGTTTCTGTGACCTATTTCGGTTTCTCTGCATCCTTCCCTAAGAGCAGTCAACAGATTCTAACACCATAGAGAACTCAAATGAACCAAGGAAATATCTAGCCCTAGGAACTCATTGCTTTGGACAGCTCAGAAACAGAGGCTATGAGGCTCATTCCTTTTGTACCATGGAAGTGTGAGCATTCGACAGACAATGTCCCTGATATTAGTTAATTCCATTCTGAAAACTCAGTGAACTCCCTGAGGTCTTACTTCAGAATCTTTTTGCCTCTCTTGGGTTTCATTGCCTTGAGATGAGACCCTCCCTAAATATCTCATCTAACAATCATGGCATTTCCTATTTACTTGTTGGTTTGTTTTTTGAGACATGTTTTCTCTCTGTAGCTTTGGCTGTCCTAGAACTTGCTCTGTAGACAAGATGGTCATAAACTCATGTAGATCCACTGCCTCTGCTTCCCAAGTGCTGGAATTAAAGGTGTGCACCACTCCTGCCTGGCCTCTATTTAATTTTCTTGATTTATTCTCCTTTCATCATAGACAACAATTCATTATATTAGACCAACTATAATAATATTTGCCAATTGTTGTGGTACACACACACACACACACACACACACACACACACACAATTCTTTCTTTCATTACCCTGGCATAGCAAGCCTCTCTGTTGGCGCAATTTTGTCTTAATTTCATGATGTACACAGGTGCATATAACAATGCCTTCCTGAGACATGGTCAGTTTTCAATATACAGTGATTGGAATCAGAAGAAAGGGGACTAGGGAGATGGCTGAGCAGATCAAATGCTTCCTACACAAGGCTGAGGAGCTGAGGCTGAGGCTGCGGCAACCATGTGAAATGCAGACAGGATAGCATGTGACTGACTATGATCACAGCACTAGTAATAGGGGACAGAGACAAGCTAGATGGAATGGTGAGCTTCACATTTAATGAATGACCAGGTGTCATAAAATAGGATGGAAAACAGTATAGAAAACTACACAATGTTAACATTTGTTTTCCACACTGATATACACACAACACAGATAAAAGAAAGGGGAAGAGAAGATGGGAGGAAAAGAAGGAGAAAGAGGGAAGGAGGGAGGGAAAGAGGGAGGAAGAGAAGGAAAGAGTGAGGGAGAGTAGTAAGATAGCCTGAGTCTCTTACTGAGAAACACTGATCACCTCTCTTGTCACTAGCATGGATGCTGTACCCCTAAAAATTAGGCAGCAAGTTATTGCAGTTCAATTATTCATATGTTTCTCTGGTCCCAAACCAACATTAGGAGTTACATCATATAGGTAAGAAATGTGTTCACCTAAGATACCCCAGCCTGTTCAGCTATGAAAACAATCATAGTGCTGATGTGCAAAGAATCATAGAGAAGCTTGGATATCACTGTGTTTAGTGAAAGAAGCCAGACATGCAAAATAAGCAAATAGCACCTAATCCCATAAACACAAGATACAGACTACTCCATAGTAATAAAAATAATGCCACTTTTAATCTGTGCTGAGTTAATAGAGGGATGGATAGAAAGGAGACCTGAAATATTTGGCAAAAGTGGTGGAAATGATCTATATCTTGGTGCTGATTTTACAAGTGCATGAGGTGGTCAGGATTTGCTGAGCTGTCCATTTTAAATGAATATGGTTTGTTATGCAGAAATGACTTTTTAATAATGGTATAAAACATCCCTTAAATGGGCATTATGGAAGGTTCTATAGTCTGTTTCCCTCCCCAGAGAACATCTGTGTCAGGCTTTGCAAACAGTTACTGGGTTGGGTGCTGATAAAGCATGTTAACCCATGAGTATGGACATTCTGCCTTCTTCTCCCAGCCATGCCTTCTCCCCATGACTAAGCACTCTGACAGCACCTCAAGCACTAGCTGTATCATGAGCCTCACTCTGCGGTCTCATTAGATGTTCTTCTCATCATTGACCACCATGAGGTTTAGCAAGCGCTCCCCGTGAACTGGGGTGGTCAAAACCTCCAGCCTCTCCCGGGAGAGTCTTAGCCCTATAGCAGCTTGCCCTTTCCTTCTACGAGAAGTGTTTACATATTAGGAAAGTCCCACAGAAATAAAAAGAGAGTAGAGAGAGAGGAAGAAGCTCTACTTCCAATGGAAAGATTTTTCATTTAAATGCACTTTATTGTGTGATGTATTCTTTTAATTAAAGTGTGTGTCTGGGTGCATTGGTTGCTATTACGGTGCAATTCCTCATGTTTATTGAATGCAAGAGTAGCTGGGGCGATGCAGTGGAAACTCACATAATAGCCAGAGTGCAGCTTAAAGCTGCAGCTTTCTGACCTCTTGAGCTTCTAAGGGGTAATCTTCTGGGTCATTTTGGTCAACGGCCAAGTATCATCAAAGGTCTTCTGTCGTATTGGATAAGTCTAGTCTGGAAAAAGAGTCTAATTTTCTAACTGGGTTGCACTAGCCCATGTTGATGTCTAGCCCATGATTCATCCTTCACATCCAGCTGATGTATAGAAGGAGAGGGAGGGAAAGCCAGACACTAGAAAGGATTCGGGGTTTCCAAAGGCTGGGCAGAGGGAAGCCCGTGACATTAGTGTTCTTTCACAGTTGACAAAGCGCTCTGTGTTTCTTCATGGGCTCCTCTTAAGGGGCTTGCAATGTAGTGTTAGCTCCAACACAGATTTGGAAACTAGGGCTCAGGGTGTGAGGCTGCCATGGTGACAGAAAATAGCAGAAATGCACAAGATGACAGCTCTAAGGCCACAGCCTGTGCTATTTCCAACACAGCAGACGTAGAGGGTCAGGTATCTTCTCTGATTGTGCCACAAAATATGACTTATTTGGGACAGTTACTGGAACTACTTTGGGTTTTGTCTCAACAGTCAAAACAAAAAGTGATATTTCAATATCTCTTCAATGTTAAATGCTAACCACTTCTAGTTGGTTCTCCCTTTTCTCCATAAAGTAAGATGGAGAAGAAATACTCTTCTTGACCGTGGGGGAGTCAGTCAATCTCACTTCTAGCCAGAGCCTTGATTTGCGACAAAGAAATATTAGCTTTCTTCTGATTATAACCCCTAATTTCCCCCCAAAAAAATACTGAAATAAAAAATTTATGAAAAGAAATGTCAAGCAGAGAATATGGTCAATCACTAATCAATAAATGAATAAACCATTTCATTTTCCCCATAATCTCTGCCAGGCAATATCAACATAGAGGCAGCAGTTTGCATGCAATGGTCCATCTAACTACGGTGTCTAATAAGGAAAAAAGACCCATCCTTCTGCTCTCCTCAAACATATCTCCCCACATTTCTGGGTTCTCTTTTCATTCCAACTGAGTTATAATCTTCTTAAGGGCAGGAGCCCCAAGGAAAGCTCTGCTTAGGTCTGTCTTTGCTGTTATTCTATATACTTCAATGCCGGAGCACTGAAAATATGTCCACTGCTAATAACATTAGAAGTGTACTTTCCTGATTCTTGAATTCTTTTCCTCTCAAACTTTTAGTTTTCCCCTTGGCTCTGATACTTAGTAATGTCTGATGATGCCTAAAGGAATTGATTTCTCTGTGCCACACTGATAGTTGTTTACTTTGAAAAAAAAAACAAAATTCACTGTAGTGATATCAAAAGAAATGGTACATATGAAAGTCCACATTATAATGTCTGGCACACAGTAATTGCTCAGTAAACATGTACTAATGCTGAGACGCTGAACAATGTGTGTGTGTGTGTGTGTGTGTGTACATAGCTTCCCCTAAAAGAGAAGCAGAAAATATGTAGTCCAAACCACTCAGTACTATTTCTCATAAAACATCTTTCCTATTCTTTGGGCAGCAGTCAGCACGTAGGAAGCGTCAATAGCATGCCTATGATATACCTGCAAGAGGACATATTCTAATGCTAGCCTCGGCACTGAGTGAAGAAAAATGCATCCAGAATGGTGTGACAATGTTTAAAGGAGTCAGGTCTGAATGTATCTCCTGAGTCAGATACTGTTAAAAGTTAAGGAAGGGACACTGTGGGGAGTTTCTGATAACATCAGTGAAATACACACCTTCTCTAAGAACTGACTTCAAGATATGTGTTCTCCTATGTGCTGAGACCCACAGATTCACAGTGGATGCTAAAATGTTTTCCACTGCTGACCAGTGGAAATGGACTGCTGGAAGATGAGGCCTCCTCAAAGATACACTGCGGACTGAAAAATTGGCGAGGGCGAAAGATTGAGCAATCAGAATTATATTTTGCCAAGGGATTTCTTTGCCCTTCCTTCTAGATCTTCTCCATCTCCCAAAAGAATTTTCTAACCTTTGAGGTCAACCATAAATCCTTCCTTCTTTATGATGAATCATTCTAGCCCCAAGAGACTTCTACCTGGGAGGAAGCTCCACCTGTGTCTGGGTCGCCGGCCCATGCCTTGGATTTCTATTTCCATCCTTCACTCCTTGGTGCTCCATCAAGTCAGCCCCCTCACCATTTGATGCACAGCACAAAGCAACGTGCCTGACAACTAATAATGACCTAGAACAACAGGTAAATAAATATACAGCCAATGTATGATCTAAACAACACAGGGGGCCTTGCGGCCATGGTCTGTAGTTCTAGCTCTGAGAGTTAGGCAGCGGGCACTTCTGCCTTTGCTGCCTCTCACACTGACCCACCATCACACTCACCTGGAAGAACTTCCTTCTACTTTCTAGACATCCCTTTACCAACTATTGCCTGCTTCTCTGGGGAGAGGGAAGGAGGCAAAGACAAGAATATTTTTCTCAGAGTGTTATTTATTTTTTATTGGACATAGATCATCTCTCATAGAATACATCCCAACCAGAGTTTTTCTTCCCCCCACTCCTCCAAGTTCTTCTCCCACATTCCCTCTCCCCCAGATCCACACCCCCTTTCCCTTCACTTCTATTCAGAGAAGAGCAGGCCTCCCTCCAAGAGATGACAACCAAACAGGGCAAAATAAGATACAAAAAGACAAGGCAAGATAAAAGCTGGAGTAGCCATTCTAATATTGAATAAAATCGACTTTCACCCTAAAGTGATCAAAAAAGATAAGGAGGGACTTATCATATTCATCAAAGGTATGATTTACCAAGATGAATTCTCAATTCTGAACCTCTATGCTCCAAATCAAAGGGCATCTACATTCATAAAAGAAACTTTACTAAAGCACAAAGCACACATTGAGCCACACACAATAATAGTGGACGATTTCAACACCCCACTGTCTGTAATGGACAGATCATGGAAACAGAAACTAAACAAAGACACAGTGAGACTAACAGAAGTTATGAAACAGATGGATTTAACAGATATCTATAGAACTTCTTATCCTAAAACAAAAGGATATACCTTCTTCTCAGCACCTCATGGTACCTTCTCCAAAATTGACCATATAATTGGTCACAAATCAGGCCTCAACAGATAAAAGAAGATTGAAATAATTCCTTGCATCCTATCAGATTACTGTAGACTAAGGCTGCTTCTCAATAACAACATAAACAATAGAATGCCCAGATACAAGTGGACGCTTAACAACACTCTGCTCAATGATAACTTGGTCAAGGAAGAAATAAAGAAAGACATTAAAGACTCTAGAGTTTAATGACAATGAAGTCACAACTTATGGGACACAATGAAAGCAGTCCTAAGAGGAAAACTCATAGCTTTAAGTGCCTCCAAAAAGAAACAGGAGAGAGCATACACCAGCAATTTGACAGCACATCTGAAAGCTCTAGAACAAAAAGAAGCAAATTCACCCAAGAGGAGTCAAAGGCAGGAAATAATCAAACTCAGGGCTGAAATCAACCAAATAGAAGCAAAAAGAACTATACAAAGAATCAATCAAACAAGGAGCTGGTTCTTTGAAAATGTCAACAAAATAGATAAACCATTAGCCAGACTAACTAGAGGGCACACAGACAGTATCCTAATTAACAAGATCAGAAATGAAAAGGGAGACATAACAACAGACACTGAGGAAATCCAAAAAAATCGTGAGATCTTACTACAAAAGCCTACACTCAACAAAACTGGATACCTGGATGAAATGGACAATTTTCTAGACAGATACCAGGTACCAAAGTTAAATCAAGATCAGAACAACAATCTAAACAGTCCCATATCTGCTCATGAAATAGAAACAGCCATTAATAGTCTCCCAACCAAAAGAAACCCAGGACGAAATGGGTATAGTGCAGAGTTTTATCAAACCTTCAAAGAAGACCTAATAGCAACACTCCTCAAACTATTCCACAAAATAGAAACTGAAGGCACTCTACCCAATTTGTTCTACGAAGCCACAATTACTCTTATACCTAAACCACACAAAGATCTAATGAAGAAAGAACACTTCAGACCAATTTCCCTTATGAATATCAATGCAAAAATACTCAATAAAATCCTTGCAAACTGAATCAAAGAACACATCAAAATGATCATCCACCATGATCAAGTAGGCTTCATCCCAGGGATGCAGGGATGGTTCAATATATGGAAATCCACCAATGTAATTCACTATATGAAAAAACCATATGATCATCTCATTAGAGGCTGAGAAAGCATTTGACAAAATCCAACATCCCTTCATGATAAAACTCTTGGAAAGATCAGGAATTCAAGGCCCATACTTAAATATAGTAAAAGCAATATATAGCAAACCAGTAGCCAACATCAAGCTAAATGGAGAGAAACTTGAAGCAATCCCAGTAAAATCAGGGACTAGACAAGGCTGCCCACTCTCTCCCTACCTATTCAATATTGTACTTGAAGTCCTAGCCAGAGCAATTAGGCAACAAAAGGAGATCAAAGAGATATGAATTGGAAAGTAAGAAGTCAAATTATCACTATTTTCTGATGATATGATTGTATACTTAAGTGACCCCAAAAATTCCACCAGAGAGCTCCTAAACCTGATAAACAACTTCAGCAAAGTAGCTGGATATAAAATTAACTGAAGCAAATCAGAAGCCTTCCTATACACAAAGGATAAACAGGTAGAGAAAGAAATTAGGGAAACAACACCCTTCACAATAGTTACAAATAATATAAATACCATGGTGTAAGTCTAAGCAAGTAAAAGATCTCTTTGACAAGAACTTCAAGTCTCTGAAGAAGGAAATTGAAGAATATCTCAGAAGATGGAAAAATCTCCCATGCTTGTGGATTGGCAGGATTAATGTAGTAAAAATGGCCATCTTACCGAAGACAATCTACAGATTCAATGCAATCCCCATCAAAATTCTAACAAAATTCTTCACAGACTTACAAAGAGCAATATGCAAATTCATCTAGAACAACAACAAAAAAAACCAGGATAGCCAAAACTATTCTGAACAATAAAGGAACCTCTAGTGGAATCACAATCCCAGACCTTAAGCTGTACTACAGGGCAATTGTGATAAAAACTGCATGGTATTGGTACAGTGACAGGTAGGTAAATCAATGGAAGAGAATTGAAGACAGAGAAATGAACCCACACACCTATAGTCACTTGATCTTTGACAAAGGAGCTAAAACCATACAGTGGAAAAAAGACAGCATTTTCAACAGATGGTGCTGGTTCCACTGGTAGTTAGCATTTAGAAAAATGCAAATCGATCCATTTCTATCTCCTTGTACAAAGCTCAAGTCCAAGTGGATCAAGGACCTTCACATCAAACCAGATACACTGAAACTAATAGAAAAGAAAGTAGGAAAGAACCTCTAGCACATAGGCACAGGGGAAAATTTCCTGAACAGAAGGCCAATACCTTATGCTCTAAGATCAAGAATCAACAAATGGGACCTCATAAAATTGCAAAGCTTCTGTAAGGGAAACGACACTGTCAATAGGACAAAATGGCAACCAACAAATTAGGAAAAGGTTTTTACCAATCTTATATCTGATAGAGGGCTAATATCCAATGTATACAATGAACTCAAGAAGTTAGACTCCAGAGGACCAAATAACCTTATTAAAAAATGGGGTACAGAACTAAACAAAGAATTCTTGACTGATGAATATCGAATGGCTGAGAAGCACCTAAAGAAATGTTCAACATCCTTAGTCATCAGGGAAATGCAAATCAAAACAACCCTGAGATTCCACCTCACACCAGACAGATTGGCTAAGATAAAAAACTCAGGTGACAGCAGATGCTGGAGAGGTGGTGGAGAAAGAGGAACACTCCTTCATTGCTGGTCGGATTGCAAGCTGGTACAAGCACTCTGGAAATCAGTTTGGCAGATCCTCCGGAAATTGGACATAGTTCTACCAGAGGACCCAGCTATACCACTCCTTGGCATATACCCAGAAGACGCTCCAACATGTAATAAGGACACATATTCCACCATGTCCATAGCAGCCTTATTTATAATAGCCAGAAACTGGAAACAACCCAGATGTCCCTCAACAGAGGAATGGATACAGAAATTGTGGTACATCTACACAATGGAGTACTACTCAGCTATTAAAAACAATAAATTTATGAAGTTCTTAGGGAAATGGATGGATCTGGAGAATATCATCCTGAGTGAGGTAACCCAATCACAAAAGAACACATATGGTATGCACTCTCTGATAAGTGGTTATTAGCCCAGAATTTCGGAATACAGGGAGAACAACCCACATTACACAAGAAACTCAAGAAGAAGGAAGACCAAAAGGTGGACATTTCATTCCTTCTTAAAAGGGGGAACAAAATACCCACAAAAGAAGTTGCAGGGACTATGAAGCAGAGACTGAAGGAAGGACAAGCCAACCTGATATAGCTATCTCCTGAGAAGGCTCTAACAGTACCTGACTAATACAGAAGTAGAGGCTCACAGCCATCCATTGAACTGAGTACAGAGTCCCCAATGCAGGAATTAGAGAAAGGACCAAAGGAGCTGAATGGTTTGCCACCACTTAGGATGAACAACAATATGAACTAACTAGTACCCTCAGAGTTCCCAGGGACTCAAACACCAACCAAGGTGTATAGATGGTGGGACTGATTGTTCTGGCAGCATATGTATAGTAGAGGATTACAAAGTCGAGCATCAATGGCAGGAGAGGCCTGGCTCTGTGAAGGTTCTGTGCCCCAATATAGGGGAATGCCAGGGCCAATAAGTGGGAGAGGGTAGGGTGGCAAGCAGGGGGAGGGGGAGGTAACAGGAGATTGTTCTTGTTGTTTTGGGGGAGGGGTTGGTCTTTTTTTTTTTTGAGGGGAAACTGGGAAAGGAGAAATCATATGTCTTGTAAATAAAGAAAATATCTAATTTTAAAAAAGACAAGGCAAAAGCCTTTGTATTGAGGCTGGGAAAGGCAATCCAATACAAAGAAAGAGTCCCAAGGGCAAGCCAAAGAATCAGAGATATACCCACTCCCATATTAGGAATTCCACAAGCTAACAGCCATACCATATATCCAGAGGACCTGGTGTATACCATTGCAGGCCCTGTGCTTGTAACTTCTGTCTCTGTGAGCCCATATGAGCCCTGTTAATTGCTTAAGTGACTCATGTTCTCCTGGTGTCTTTCATCCCCTCTGACTCCTATAGTCTTTCCTCTCACTCTTCATGGGGTTTCCTAAGCTCTGAGGGGAGAGATCTGCTGTAGACTTCCAATTTAGACCCTTTCCTCATAATGGCTGGCTGTGAGTCTCTGTACCTAGTCTCATCTGCTGCTGAAAGAAGCCTCTCTGACGATTGCTGGACAAGGTACCAATCTATGAATATAGTAGAATATCTTTGAGAATCATTTCATTGACTTTGGGAGGCCGAGGTAGTCTTAGAGTGTTGTAAAGAACTCCATGATACTCTGAATCAAGAACCTAGTACTACTATTAATGTTCCTTTTATTATTTATTACTTTTATTTTTTGTTTGTTTGTTTTTTGTTTTGTTTTGGTTTTTGTTTTGTTTTGTTTTTTTGTTTTGTTTTGTTTTTGTTTTTTTGAGACAGGGTTTCTTTGTGTAGTATTACTTTTATCTTTAAAAGGTCCAGTCATTACCCCTCCAGGTCCATCCTACCACAGTCCCTCAATGCATTCCTCACTGCCCCCTCATCTCCAAGAGGATGTCCCCAACCCCAAAACTCCACCAGGCCTCCTTACTCCCTGGGGCCTCAAGTCTCTAAAGGGTTAGACACCAGTCTTTTCTCACTGAGACCAGACGAGGCAGTCCTCTGATAGTGTATGTGGCCTGGTTGGTGGCTTAGTGTTTGAGAGATTTCAGAGGTCTGGGTTAGTTGAGACTGCTGGTCTTCCTATGAGGTCACCCTCCTCCTCAGCTTCTTTCAGCCTTCCCCTAATTCAACCATAGAGGTCCCCAACTTCAGTCCATTGGTTGGATGTAAGTATCTGTGCCTGTCTCAGTCAGCTGCTAGTTGGGCCTCCCAGAGGACAGCCATGCTAGGCTCCTATCTATAAAGCACACCATAGCATCAGTAATAGTGCCATGCCCTGAAACCTCCCCTTGAGATGGATCTCAAGTTGGGCCAATCACTAGACCTCCTTTCCTTCATTCTCTTCTCCATTTTTGTCCCTGAAGTTCTTTTAGGCAGGAACAATTATAGGTGAGAGTTTTTGACTGTGGGATGGCAACCTCATCCCTCCACTGACAGCACATGTTGGTGAAGATGTGGAGAAAGAGGAACACTCTTCCATTGCTGCTGGGATTGCAAACTGATACAACCACTCTAGAAATCAATCTGGAGGTTCTTCAGAAAAGTGTAAATAGATGACCTGAAGACCCAGCTATACCACTCTTGGGCATATACCCAAAATATTCCTCACCATACCACAGGGGCACATACTCCACTATGTTCATGGGAGTCTTATCTATGATAGTCAGAAGCTAGAAACAATCCAGATGTCCTACAAGAGAAGAATGGATACAGAAAATGTGGTTCATTTAATATTCTGATCACTGCCTTGTATTATTAATTATTGTTGCTATGTTATGTGTGTGTGTGTGTGTGTGTGTGTGTGTGTGTGTGTAACTAGTCTGTCAAGATCCTTGAAGTGACAAACTTTAATACATATAGGTCTCTCATACTCAACACAAGGCTACAGAGAAAGTAGACTCCTAGCAATTAATTGTTCATTGAACTTGAGCTCAAAATGCTCGACCTTCGGTAAAGACATGGGGGAGGGGGCACAGGAGCCTTTTGTGTTAGATATCCACCACGGGAAAGAATTTAGGCTGTGTTTTCTCCCATTAACTCATTCTGTCAACAGATAACTCAGGAGCAGCTGTCCTAGGTATCCTGGGACAACAAACACCAAGTCCCTGCCTCTGTGTCCCTTTATTCTACTGAGAAATAAAGATAATAAACCTAGGAATTAACATTCCAGATAGTGGCAAATCTGTGAAGAAAAATGCAATTAAATAGGATAATGAGTCCCAGGAGTGAAGGTAAAGACAATAACTTTTACACAGAGTGGCTGGGAAGGCATTCCAAAAAAAAATATGAGACCTCTACAGATATCTTAAGTCAGTGACAAAACTAACCAAGTGGATAATTTTCCTCTTAAAGAAGAGAGATGCAAGAGAAGGGAACCGAGTCAGGACAATGTCTGGAAATTAGTAGCAAGACAGTGTGAGTGGGCTGGACACAGGAACTTCTGACATGCAACAGTATAACTGATATCAAGTCCTATAAGCAGGAAGACCCAGGAAAAGTTCCAACGGCGGTATAGGCTTCAACTCTAGCTGGCTGCTGCTCAACCTGAAGAGAGTCAATACATACACAGAAGGACAAAGTTGTTTCCAGAACAAAAAAGGGGGTGGGCAAGCTTTTGTAGAGATTGTAAAGGTGGCATAAAATCTGGGAATTGTCCATTGGTGATAGGTATGGGATTAAGATGTTTCCTTTCTTGTGCATAAATTCTGACCCTAATGAACTTGGAGCAGTCAGTTTATCCCAAGAACTGGGATATTTGTTTTCTCAGTGCCATCCCTCTATATACATCCAGGCTTTCAACATGTTCAGTAGAAATGCCTACAGAGTTGCAGTTGGTCTGTATTCTCTCTTCTTACGGTGTTTACTCACCAATCCCATTCTTTAGTCTAGCTTATTGTTCAGATGTCCATCCCACCAAAGGCAATTGGCTTTCATGATATATCTTGTTCCTTCACCCAATAAGACTGAAAGTAAAGGAGCAAGGAAAGTCACCTGTCATATTTTTCATAGGTAACAGGTCATAAGTTAAGGCCCTGGGACAGACTTTGTTCCCATAGTGGAGCCTGTCTGTCTCACTGTAACTGAATGAGACAGTGAAGGAAAATGGGGTAGGAAGGGAATAATTTGGAAGAAAATATGCGCATCCTTGTGAGCCACACAAAACTTTCAGTTTTGCTCTGGGTGGGATGTGACCTATAGAAGGTTATTGAGCATACATAAAACTTACATTTTAGTGGACCAGACTGGTTGTTTCATAGAGAGCTAATGGTAAGTAGACGAGCGAGGAAGAGTAGAGATAATGGTGTCTGGCCCAGACATGAAGAGTTAGATGAAGGAAGGAGGAGAATGGAATTTTAAGATGTAGTTTAAGAGTACAACCAAGACAATTGCCTTAGAGGAAAGACAAACCCTTATTTTCCATCAAAACATGCAATTCATTGTGAGGGGAGCACATTTGAAATGGAGTATTTGGCATGCATATAAGACATTCACATGGAGATGAGTAGTAGTTCAATGAACTAGTCTGGTCTATACCAGATTGATAGGGCAAATAAATGTCATTTACAATCAAACGTGTGGCCAAGATCATGGAGGTGATGGGAGAAGAAAAGAAGATGTCTAAGACATACAAGGTATCTTTCCTATCTGCAGGGGTCAGAAGTGTGAGGTAGAACCAGGAAATCTCCTGAGAAGACCAGGGCTGACACACAGCTCAGAGACATCCCCTCTGAGCCATCCATTTTGGCCCCAGTCTCCCTGGTTTCCAGTACAGTCTGCTTTATCAGAAAGACAGCTGCAGTGTGCCTGCTCGGGGCTTTATAGCCATCCTCAGTCCCATAAAAATCAGTGGAACAAAAACTCACTCTATCACACCTGAGAAATTCCCTATAACTTCTCTAAATCTGTCCTAAATCTCCCATAGCCAAACTTGAAGAAAAGAAGTAGGAGGGTCCATGGACATCCACATGGAAACTTGTGGTGATTCCCATATTTTCCCCCTGACTGGATGAAAAATGAAGCATCCACAAGGAATTCAGCCTGCTCATGAACAGATGCAGTGCTTCAAATGCCTCTGAGTCTAAGGCATTGTTTGAGTAAACATTTTTTTAATTCCCAGTTCCCAAGTGCATGGAAGGGAACCCGCAAGATAAATTGCATTTCAGTCAAAACCCTGTTGAGCAGATCAGTGTCCACGTGAAGTCCTCCACGTCAACTTACACATACAAGGGTATGGATAAGCACAATTAATCACAAAATGGTTTGTACACTTGCTATAAACATACCAAACATCTCTCTCTGCAGTTATCTGACATTAAATGATTAGCCGGTTACATAAGCTAATATTTATACATGACTTACAAGTGTGCAATACAAATCAGGTTTCATTTATCAGAGAATCAGAGACTATGGGAAAGAAAATAGAGCCCAGGGACTTTCTAGATCAATCCCCACCCTACAGAGAAGAACATGGAGTTAGAGACAAGTAAGCAGCATCTCCCAGAAAGAGAACAAGAGTTAAAGGCCTGTCAGACACCACAGTTTTTATTCCTGTCATATTTTATCATTTTCTATCAACAAAGTGAGCCTATCTGTCTTAGATTCATGCTGATAATAACAATTGGAATTTTTCTAGTTCCCTTAATCCTAAAATAACAGGCACTAACATTTGGTGACTTCCATGCACATTGGGAACTTTGATCATAATTTAGTAAATGATTGCATTCCCTCAGTGTCATCTTGAGATCAATGTCATTATTAGGATGTGTGATAAGGAGGGAAAGTGATGATCCAAGTTTCCAGCTGCCTGGGTTTGGCACCCAGTGCCGTCATTAGCCAGCTGTGGGAGCTTTTCTGTGCCTTTGTACTTCTGTAAAATGAGAATGATAATCACATCTACCTGGGAGGGTGGCTGTAAATATCACGTTAATTAATGGAAATAAAGCAATTTTAATGGTGGCTTGGACACAGTGCATGCCCTGTAAGATGTTCCCTATTTTGTGGTTCCACTTCTGCTCCCTATATTGTAGGGAGGGGGAAAGTACAGCGTGGTATTCAGTAAAAGACCTGCTTAAGTATGCACAAATATGCAGCCGGCCAGGGACACAGCCAAAGTCCAGCCCAGGCTTTCTGGCTTGAGAGATAACAGTAACTGTCACTGTCTGGTGGACCTTCTGTCAATGATGAAAATGCCCCATATCTTGGCTACCTAGCAGGGAAGGCACCAGACACCAGACAATTGGCCAAGCGCATATGAAAAGTAGCTAATGCTACAAGTTCCAAATTTACTCATTGTAATTAATTGAATTCAATCAGAGATATACACGTGGCCAGTGGTCAGTGTACTGGCCACGTATCCACTCTTTGACATTTCTCTGATTTTCCACCCCAAGCCCAGCGGGTACTTCAGGATGGGTACTCTCTGACGCTCTCTAGGACATCAACCCTCTCCTCTTCTGTCCAATGTTACTGCCTTCATGAGTCTGAGCTCTGTAAAGATTTGTTTTGCTTAAATGAACCCAAATGTGTTTGTAGGATGGATTATTACATAAAAGAGTGAGTCTATCCGCTCCAGCTAGGCTGAACAATGGCCTCATATACAGCATGAGGGAACCACAGAGTAGCCCTTCACCAACCTGCTGTCCTTATATAAACATACAAAATGGCCAGCAGGCCAGAGACAAAGGTTAATCACATCACCTGGGTAGCCTCCACCACACATCGTAGTATCTAGTGGAACATTTGGAGCATGCAGACATCTCATGTTGATTTTTGGCAGCCACACAGTTCCAGGTCCAGGGAAATTTCAAGACCCTCTTAAAACATGGGGTTCCCAGATTTGAAGAATTAAGATGTCTGCTACGGAATTGGACAATCTGGATATCTTAATTCAGTTATCTTTAGCTCTGTGAGCCACTTAGCTACTTTAAAAGCCTAGTTTCTTTGCCCTAACATTCATGTTACTCTACCTCCAAAGGATTGCTGTGCCTAAAGGACTAGTGGAATATAATGCCCAAAAAGTTAGATGTGCTCACAAAAGAGTTGTACAGCTGCCTATGAATGTATCCTGACAGCAACAACCTCCCAACTGGTTTGTTATTAGCACAATCTACCTTCCAATGTTCTTTCTTAAGGTTCATGTCTTTATTAGGGTTTCTATTGCTGTGATAAAACACAATGACCAGATGCAAATTTGGGAAGAAAATCAACACAGGAACACAAGGCAAGAGCTGAAGTAGAGGCCACAGAGGAATGCAGTTTACTGGCTTGCTCCTCCCAGCTTTCTCATTTTGCTCTTTTACATAGCCCAGGACCATCTGCTCAAGGATAACACCATCCACAGGGGGCTAGGCACTTCCACATCAACCATTAATCAGAAAATGCCCATAGGCTTGGCGGTAGGCCCCTCTGAAGGGGGTACTTTCCCACTTGAGTTTCTCTCTTCTCAGATGATCGAGCCTGTGTCAAGCTCACAAATCCTAAGCAGCACATGGTTCCATAAACACTCTGTTGGAGAGGTGGTAAAGCCAAATGGTGAGTACAGAGTTTGATATGATCTCTATTTTCCAGAATATTACAACTAGATAGTCTTATTCAAAAGGACATTCTATAATGACCATCATAATCATGAAAGCAAGAGTAAATGAGTATTTGCAAGCAGAATGGGTGGAAATGCCAGGGCAATGCAAACCCAGCCTTCTGAGAACACCTCAAAGGATCACCACAGTCTATTCTTAGAACTTCTAAGGTAAGGAATTTCTCAGACCTCGTGCTTTTATAGGCTTACTACTTGTCCAAATTCTACTATTTTCTTCCCTGGACTCCAGAACATTATTCTTCCTTGTTTTTCTCTCAGTTCCTGGGGAACCCTTACTCCTAGCGTTCCTGGTCTACAGTCTCTGCCTTAAATATGTCCTGATCATGGCACTTCAAACATGCATGAACCTACCCTGAATTCTTACACTGTCTCTAGAGTTAGAATAATGATAATGTGCCTCGTGTGATTAGTTTCAAGTTAATAGAAGACAAAAAAAAAAAAATACTGCCATCTAGTTGGGACTCTAATTCTCAACAAACATTTTAAAGTGAGACATAAGATATAATATAAAACTTAAAGTAGTTTCAGGCTTTAGAAGTAAATTTTTGTGTGTCAGAGTCCAATTGAGAACCCAAAACGTAGGTGGATTATATGCATCAAGTCAGGGATCAATGATATTTTAGAAAAGAAATTAGGAATTTGAAACTTGAGGACGGGTGGGTCCTAAATACCTGTGTAATGATGATATCCTTGTCTTTGTGCAAAATATAGCAACAAGTAAATCTCACACATAGAGTTTAGAATGTTAATAGATCTAATGAACAGTGTCTTGAAATATGTTGACCTCTGGGTGGGCAAAGCATAATAGATTGTCTTCTGATTAAAGTCTTGGATTACATTTGTGGTTAGGATGGGCATAGTGACCCAAAGAAAAACTACAGGCTAGCTACCACGGTAGATACGCAATCTAAATCCATACAACACTATGGAAACCCTAGCACATACATACAAAAAAAAAATGTTAACTTCCCCAACACTACTCTGTATTCATGCAGAAGCAAAACAAAACTACCTATGAAGAATATTTTATAATCCTCACTACTTTGACATAAAGCAGACAAGGTAAGTCTGTGTGAAGATGAGCTAACACTTAATATTAGCTACATAACCTCTCTCTCTCCCTCTCTTTCTCTCTCTCTCCCTCCCTCCCTTTCTCTCTCTCTCTCTCTCTCTCTCTCTCTCTCTCTCTCTCTCTCTCTCTCTCTCTCTCTCTCGCACGCACGCACACACACACTCACACACACACACACACTCACATCCATCAATAGATTTAGAATCAGTGAACTAAGATGTTAGTTAGAAAAGCATTCAAAATGATCCTTCCACACCTTAGACATTTAATTGCTTCTCACTCACTTTCTTTTCTTATGTATCCTATGTATTGTGAGCAATATTGTTCAGAAAACTCTGCCTCTGTCTTTCTGCTGGTTTGGGACATTTGCTTTTTATTTTGTTGTGCTTTGTTTGTTCATGTCTCCATTGAGCAGGGGAGTATGTGAACTAATCTGAACCTGGGAGGATTGACTATCCCACATTGCTCAACACAGCAAACAACCACAGAGAATTAAATAAAAGGTAACGGTGGCCAATCAGGGGCCAAACAAGACTCAGATCATTATATAGAAAAGTAGTTCATGTCCCTATCACATGGGGCCACATGGATACCTCTTATGGGAGATGGCCACTTTGTAATCCTCAGTCTAGCTGAGAATGGATAAAGTTTGACTTGAACTCAGAGTTTAGGAACATGCAGCATAATTCCAGGCTTTGTGTCTGGATAGACAGGGCTGCAGAGCAGAGTGTCCTGAGGACTTCTGTGGAGCAATAGCTGGTTATACTGAAAAGGACACACTCTGTTTTGAAGTATTTTCACTAAGAGGATTTGGGAGGAGAGAACAATATTTTCATTTCTGTTACCTCAAGGCAGGGTTTCCTATGACCCTGCCTAGCCTGAAAGGCTATGCATAATTAAAGATGACTTTGAACTTCTAAACCAACGCCATCCTAGCTCCAACATGCTGGGATTGCAGATATGTGTCATTAAACCCCATTTATACGATGAGGGTGACAAACTCACAACTCTACACGTGTACACCATCAACTGACATAACTGCCTAGCCCAGAACAATATCTGAATGAGGTAGCAAATTAAAAGAAACTATTTCCAATATGCAGAACATTAGAAACAGATTGCATTTGAATGTGATAAGGCCTTTGGCTAACAAGTAGAATTCTCTAAAATCACAACTTTCTGCTTCCTGAGAAAACAAAAAGCAGCTACCTTAAACTGGAAGCTCAGAAATCAAAGCTAGGGTGTAGCTGATCAGCTGTGATATATAAAGACTTTGGAGTTGCATTGCAGATAGCCCCTGTCATCATGTATGAGTTAAGAAAAGGAAATGTTGAGAACAAATTAAACCAGGAGCAACAACACAACAGAAAACATTTTCCAACAAGAATATATAAAATCATCTTCAAACCTAGAAACATTAATGAAAACAAGACTTTCTTCAATAAATGATCATTTACATTTTTCTCTTCTCCTTGCTAGTTTTATAAACAGCACAAATGTAGATAATATCAAGAAGAAGAAACCCCAAAAGGACTCCACAGAGGGGCTCTAGAAGCATTGAAATGCTAACAGTGTCATAGCTCATGTGTTGTCATGACACCCCCTCACCCAATCTGTTTATCCTCCCACAGTAAGGAAAAGGAATTTGATAATCTGAGTGTTGCTGTCTTCAGTTCTGTAATTAGAGAACACAGGCCCTGATGAATTGCAAATGGAGTCTGAACCCTAGCTTGTGACTTAATGAGCAAGATGGGCCAGTCACAGACGTCCACACTCCGTATTAATCAAAGACTGATGATGCTCCACTGAGAAGCTGTCCTCTGTGATGTATGGTCCTATTAACCACCTATTGCCCAGTTTGCCTCCTCCGCCTGAGACCCCCTGGATTCTCTAGTTCTGAGTGTCAACAACCAGGTGTTAAGAAAAGCAAAAGTTCATAACTTTGCAGTTGACTTTAGTCAAGAGGAAGCACACAGCCCAGTCTTAGAAAAGTCAAGAAGAGGATAGCATGCAAAATAAGTACCCAGGAGAAGGCAATCTGACATGGCACAGCCAGTGAGGATGTCAGACACTTTCTCTGCCCATCTATGAGGTCTTCAAAATTCTGCAGAACTGGGCTACTCTTAAGAGAGATAGCCAAACAAAATACATCTCTATACACCTATATACCTCTTCCTATCTGGTTGCACAGCATACCTGTAAGCTTTCTAAAGTTTATTTTACAGAAAGAAAAATATGGTGGTATACATATATAATCCCTGAACCCTAGAGGTGGGTAGAGGCAGGAGGTTCAGAATTTGACAATCATCCTTGGCTGTACAGTCATGAGACAGAGGGGTGGGGAGAAATGAAATGGTTTCATAGATGAAACCACCTGCCCCTGTGTAATAGAGTTCAGAAAAACAGAACCAAGGAATTAATCCTTTCTTTTTAGAAAGATTCTCTTTGCATAGCCCAGGGTGACATTGAATTTGCGATTCTCCTACCTCAGCCTCCTTAATGCTGAGGTTATCACCCAGCGCTATTGCATTGGGATAACCTGGACATTCTGAACCCAAACCCAGTTCTATTTATAAACCTAAACACTGCCTCTTCATAATCTACCTGATGATTATCCATGAATGGTCTTCTATTTAACAGAGGCTTGATCTGTAACCTAGATATTTATTGTGCACCCAATGAATACAGGTTTCTTTCCCTAGTAAAATCACCTTGGTCTTTTACAGTGGCTCAAGTCCTAGTCCCATTATGAATAATCTGTAAAGACCATTCAGAGCTGGTAACCTCAGAGAATGACTAGATCCCTAATATTCCTAAAACAGTATGTGTGGTTAGCGGGTCATTATCTTTTTTCTCACGATTAGTAAATATACTGTAGATTCATCTTTAGAGCCATACAAAAATGTGTCTGATTGTCTGTAGTCATCAAGCCCTCAGTAGAGTTTTGATACTTTACTGTTGTTTTGCTAAAAGCACTGACTCAATGGAGATACTCGCCATGTTACATACACAGGAAATAGACACTGAAGAGCAGGAGATTAATAGTTATGAAACCATGTTTCTTGGATTTTAAGGAAGGAAAATGAATCCCAAGGAATATTATCAAGAAAACAAAGCCACAACATCTATCCTTTTGATCTGAGGAAGGTACCTTTCTCTTTTCTAAAGGACTGGAAACATCTCTATGCCTATAACAACCGGAGTTTAGACCTAAGCTAGTACCTGAACTAGGCTTTATTTCCCAGTTGGGACCAGATTACAGTTGATAGGTCAAGTCTCAAGCCAAGAGCAACAAAGGGAAACATTTATAACAGATTCTGAAACAAATCAGGGGTTCACATGGAACCGATGAAGGGCAAAAGCAAAGGCCTCTTCAGATGATCAATGATCAGATTATAAGATAGTCAGATGACCAGTGATCAATTCATGGGATAGTCAGATGGTCAATATCCATGAAATAGTCAGATGATCAGTGATCAGTTCATGGGAAATGACTAACAAGCTCAAATAGACTTTGGAACTTTAGTACAGGCAATTCCTCACCTTCCTTGGGACCATGATAACTGAAATATTTAAGGGGATATAATACAAACTATCCTGTTTCATCGATATACACTGAACAGTATCAAATTATTACATAGTACCACTTTAAATTTGTCCAGTTAAAATAACAGTCAATTTAAGAGAAAAAAAGAAAATTTCTACCTCAGTGTATACATACTAACATACAATTTCCCTAAGTAGTGCCCAGACATCCCACTGTAGGGTATTAGAACAACTCTTCGTTATTCCACAGTGTTCTCTGGATCAAGCTTGTCTTTTCACTATCTTCTCAAACTTATTCAACTTATTTGAAGTGCTGAGAACATCTTTACTGTTTGATAACTTACTTTTTCTTAGGTTCATCTCAAAAGAATGGTGGCAGGGATGCTGGGGAGACAGCTCAGTGGGTAAGAACTCTTACTATGCAAGCATGAAGATCTGAATTCCCAGAACTTACATCAAAATCTAGAAATGGCTCTGCTATGGCAATTTTAGGGGAGGAGGAGAGACAGGCAAACCTCAGGAGCTTCCTGGTCTGCTAGTTTAGTCTTAAATGGTAAGCTCCCCGCTTCAGCCAGAGATCCTATATAAGTGCAACAAGGCAGCAACGATAATGGAAGATAGCCAATGTCTTCTTGCCATCTTTGCACATACAGAGATTAGTTCAAACAATTTAGAACTGACAAGTATGCAACACACACATACCTACACACACACACACACACACACACACACACACAGAGAGAGAGAGAGAGAGAGAGAGAGAGAGAGCAATAAAAACTCCAGTATCATTCTGCACAAACATTGAAAAAAAATTCACACATTTATATGAAGGCATAAAAGATCAAAGTTAGCAAAAGAAACACTGCTGAAAACACAAGTGATTTTAAATTGTACTACAGGGGCACAGTCGCCAGAACAGCATGGCACTGGAACAAAGGCAGATAGACAGGTTAAATGAGTAAAGGTGAGCATCCAGCTACATAAGTTAATTAATCTGAGTTTTACAAAGATGCCAAAAACACACTGGACATAAAAGACACCCTCTTCACCTAACAGAGCTGAGTTCATTGTTTGTCAGTATGGAGGAAACAGAAGCCAGATCCTTATCTTTCACCATGTAGAAAACTCTACATCAAAAGGACCAAGGCTTAACATAAGACCTAGTACCTTGAAATGGATAGAATAAAAAGTAAGGCTTACACATCAGCTTATAGGCAAAGCTAAGGACTTCACAAGAAATATTCCACTAACATGTGAGACCAACAGTCAACAAATGGGGCCTGATGAAATCAAACAGCTTCTAAACAGAAAAGGTTACTGTGAAGTAAATGAATAGACTACCCCAAAAAATGAAAGAAAATCTTTTTCAGCTATATACTTATAGAATATTGGAGTCTAGGAAAAACAAAAAAAAAGCTAAAAAATCTAAATATTAAAATAAACAGTTCAGGTGAGAAATGGGCTACAGAACTGAACAGAAAATTTTCAAAGAAGAAATGAAGATGACTAGAAAACACCGTGAAATGTATTCAGCATCCTTAGACATTAAGGAAATGAAAACTAAACCTACCCTAAGATTTTTATGTCACTGCAGTCAGAATGGCCATCACCAGGAATACAAATGACAATATATTCTGGCGTGGATGTGGGGAAAGGGGAGGGCCTATGCGCTGTTGGTGAGAGTGTAAAATAGTTCACCCTCTAAAAACAAGTCTACAGGTTTGCCAATCCTGGTAAAAGAACTTTACATCCTATTATAGATATACTTGCAAATCTTGTTGATCTGTGTCTATTCACAGTACCTAGAAAATGGAATTGGCCTAAATATCTACACATGGATGAGTAGGAAAAAAGAACTGTGCTGCATGTACACAATGGAACGATATTCAGCTGTAAAGAAAATCAAAATCATGGAATTTGCAAGGAAATGGATGAAACTAGAAAAATTATGCTGAATGAGGTAAACCAATCCAGAAAAAATAAATGTCGTATGTTGTCTCCCATATATGGATCCTAGTTTTAAATCTTCTGTTTGGTGCATTTCTGTTGGTGTACATGTGGAAACTAGAAAGAGTTCTTTTGGGAATGTGTGATGTCATTGGAGTAGAATGGATAACAGACGACTCAAAAGCAGTGAGGTAGAATACTGGGGATGGAAAGGGGTGTGGGAGCATGGAGGACACTGGAGGAGTAGGTAAAGCATGAGCTAGCCAAAAGAAAAGAGACACAATGAGCCATATAGAAGTACACTATGACACAACCCTACTTAAAGAATGGAAAGATGTTACAACAGATGTGAAATGAAGGACGGGGGGGGGGGACATTAAAGGTTAAGGAATAAAACAGAGATAGGGTGGGGGGAGAAAGAAAAAGGGTAGTAGATAGGTTAAATGATACTAAAGCTCTATTAAAAAGCTTCTGGAAATGTGCTAACTAGCAAAATAATACAACCTTAAAAATAAAATACAAAATCCAACTTAAAGAATAAAACAGAACTATGAGTACTACTCATTAGGGATGAAGTTTCTGGATGAACAGCAGCTCAGTTTCTCCACATTAGATGACATAAGTGCAGTGTATCTTCAATGGTAGAGTCTTACTGTCAGGTCATAGAGGATAAACATGACAGTAGCTTGTGATGTTTGGAGACTTCTGTGGAAACCTTTGGCCAATGACTCAACAAGAAGTAACATATTTCATGTACTGGGGGTAGGGGAGGTAGGGTTTACTTGATGGCATATGATGTCTAGTTGTCTCCCGATTGTCTCTCCCTTTTTATGATATCAAAGTCCTCCCCTCAAGGATGACAGATCTACACAAAAGTGGATGTAGGAAGAAAACTTCAAGGAAACAGCCTCTTTTAGACACAACAAGGGTGATGCGCATAGAAACTCCCAGAGACTGTGACAGCACACCCAAGTTCTACACAAATTCCCAGCACAGACAAGCAGAACCAGGCAGGAAGTTCCATCCCTAACCAAGACACTATATCCAATTGATACCTGCTGGGGGATAGGGGGAGGGAGAATCCGTTTTCTCCAGTGGTGTGACATTGGATGTCTCTCTCTCTCTCTCTCTCTCTCTCTCTGTGTGTGTGTGTGTGTGTATGTGTGTCTCTTTCTCTCTCTCTGTATCTCTGTGTGTGTGTGTGTGTGAACGTGTGTGTGTGTCTCTCTCTCTGTATCTCTCTCTCTGTCTCTTTTTCTGTATCTCTCTGTGTGTGTGTGTGTATGTGTGTCTCTTTCTCTCTGTATCTCTCTCTCTGTCTCTCTGTATCTCTCTCTCTGTATCTCTCTCTCTCTCTCTCTCTCTCTGTGTGTGTGAGTGTGTGTGTGTGTGTATGTGTGTGTGTGTGTGTGTGTGTGTGTGTGTGTGCTTTATGCTGCTGTTGTTGTAACAGTTCAGTGGGTTTTGTCTTTGGGGGCTTTGAAACTTTCAATGATTAGGGGAAGTGGGAAGGATCTGGGAGTAATTAGGATAATGGAAGAATATGATAAAAATAAATTGTATACATTTTTAAAATAATAAAAATGTAAAAGAAATAAAATATAAAACATAAATGTTAAAGCAGAACTACACTGCATGACTGAGTTACATTTAACTCCAGGAAACATGAGAAATTAAATGAAACTTTCCATCCAAGGCATAGGACAACTCTCTGAGTCAGGGAGGCCCCAGAAGTACCCCCAAACAACATGGCCTACTGTCATTGCCCCTGGTACGACTCTAGTTCTTTGGCTATCACACAATTATGCTACAGGATATAAAGAAACTAGTCACAAACCAACTAGGAAACTTCATCTTTTTTAATTGGCATTCATAATGCCAAAGATGTTTTGCAGGCTGATGGACAGTAAAGACATCAATGGTTCTACTCATCGCTGGACCCTTCATATAATGAAATAACAGCACATTGGAAGTGAGAATATGGGAATCTATGGGAAGACACATAACTTGTTAGGTGCTAAGAAGAAGAGAGTCAGTATTCAACTCTAAATGAGACATTTATATTAACATCACCAGCACCAGCAATGCTCAGACAGTACTACAGAATGTCAGAGCTGTGGAATGCTACCTTCTGGCCATAGTATGGCTAATGTAATTAAGAGTTCACATCAGCTATGTTTACCTGCAAAAGGCCAAGCCAGCCAAATTGCTGGCATAATTGGATTAAGTGATCTCAGGCAGCATCTCTTACTCTTTTATGAGGATTTGTACTTATTGGTTTCTGGTGCTCCAGTGGGTAACCCCATAGACATCCATTTATAGGCAACACTACCTCAACTTAGTAGGCTATAAAAGAAAAGGGTATGTTTGTATGTATGTATGTATGTATGTATGTATGCATGCATGTATGTATGTATATGTATATGTATATGTATATGTATATGTATATGTATATGTATATGTATATGTATATATACACATATATTTATATAAATTCTCAGGATTAAAGAAAAAAGTAAAATATAATTTATCAAATTTATTAAGTGTCTAGGAATAAGATTTTGAGGAGCTATAAGCTGAAAAGTATAAAATATTACTGAGTTAAAATGAAAGCCAAAATAAATAAGAAGATAAACTGTGTTCATGGATCAGAAAACTCAATATGTTTTAAATAGCAATTCTTCTCAAATGGGTCTATATATCCAATTCCCAATAAAAATTCCAGAAGGAATCTGGGCAGGAAAAGAAAATGACAAATTGATTCTCAAATTTAAATGAAAATGCAAAGTACAGCGATGGCCAAGGGACGAAGATAATGTAGCACTGGAGGCAAGAGGAGCAGGCAGATTGATGGGTAGAGTAGAGTCCATAGGTCTGCAAATAAATGGTCAATTGATTTTTTTTACCAAAGTGTAGAATCAATTTGATGGAGAAAGAATAGTCTTTCCGACAAATGATTCTGGGAACAATTTAAATCCATATGCAGTAATAACAGCTATGATAATAAGCAACTTTGATTCAGACTTCATAACAAATTTTGACCCAAATAATCCATGCATCTAACCATAAAAGCTATAATACCATTTAATACAAAGCATAAAAATTATGTTGTACGTAATTAGATAAATATGTTTAGATATAGCATCAAAAATATGATCTAGGGGGCTGGAAAGATGGCTCAGCCATTATGAGCACTGACTGCTCTTCCAGAGATCCTGAGTTCAATTTCCAGCAACCACATGGTAGCTCACAACCATCTATAATGGGATCTGATGCCCTCTTCAGGTATGTCTAAAGGCAGCAACAGTGTATTTATATACATAAAATAAATAAATCTTTAAAAAATAGGATATGATTTCATCAAAATTATGAACTCCTCTTCAATGGCAGGTACTCTTAACAGAATAACCTGTCGAGTTATCATAGGAGAGAAAATACTTTAAGCTATGTATTTTGTAAAGGGATTTTTACCCAGATACAGGAAGACTTCCAATATTTGATGAGAAAACAAACGACCCAAGTTTTCAGTGAGAAAGCCTCTAATAACATATATAAATAGAAAAAAAGCAAAAAATTATTTACTATCTGGAATCACAAAGAGAATGAAAATGAAAACTTTAGTGAGACAGTCGGGTTCATTGATTAGGGAGACAAAGATGATAAAAACTTGTGTTTCAACATTGGAATCTACAACCGATGCCAAGCATATATCCTGTTCGTGGAGGTGAAACATAGTTCAACTTTACAATTAATCACTGTCCTTAAATTTAAAATTCCATCTCTCATAAGTATATGATCCAGCCATTCCATCCCCAGATCTTTGCCTAAGAAAAATAAAAGCATGTCCATAAAATGTGTATATTGATAGGGTAGTCATTTTATTCTTATCAACTAATCCTGGATTCAGTCCAAATGCCCTTGTGCAGAAGAACTGATAAAGCTTTAGTATAGCCGTAAATTGTGATACTATAAAAAAAAAATCAGCTATCGATATATACAACACTTAAAAATAATTATAAGCAAATGAAGCATTGCAGCTAAGACTCCACTTTAACAAAAATCTAGTGGTGGAATGGGATAAATTAGTCTCTACACACAGGAAGCAAAGCCCTTCCTGTGAATGTGGTTGGAGATGAGGATAGGAGAGACTTACCAAAGAGTATACCCAGAGACTTTGATTGATGAAAGTTTTGTTGGCAGCCTTGACTACCGTGAGACCGCATGGGGGTACTCATGTTGAATATATGATATTTACACAAATTTGTACACTTATTCAGTGGCAATGATACCTCATTAAAGTTATTTATACAACTCTTAAGATGACTCATAAACCAATCGTAGCTTTAAGTGAAGTTTATGAGCATCAAGTATTATTTAACTCCAAGAGAGACATTAACTCCTCAATACAATAGCTACATCAAACATTCTTTCCTTCTTTTTTTATAAACTATTTATTTATTTTATGTATATGAATGATCTATCTATCGACCTGCATGCCAGAAGATAACATCAGATGCCAGTACAAATGGTTGTGAGCCACCATGTGGTTGCTGGAAATTGAACTCAGGACCTCTGGAAGAGCAGTCAGCGCCCTCAGAGATGCTGAGCCATCTCTCCAGCATGCAGGTATAAATTTTTCTCAACCTACTTTAATAGGGGAAGAGAAGAGTTATTAGGACATGGATGAGGGAGACCTGCTTAGAAATAACTCTTTGGGGGAGAGTCCAATCTTCGTCGTCAGGATATTAGCATTCAGTCAAGTAGCAGACACCAAATATGAATCAGCAGCTTCCGTTCTGTCCACTTGGCAGTCACCACACCCGAAACAGAAAGGACAATTCAATCCAGAAAAAAATCACCAGGCTCGCCCACTGGCCTGAGGCTGCAGAAGTGGCCAGAAGCTGCAGGAACTTCATGAGAAGTTTTTTGGCAAGTTTCTCTTAATGGCAACACCACAAAGGGAGCTCAACAATCCAATGGAAGGTGAACTGATTGTGTGTGTGTGTTTAGCAAAGAAAAGTGAGATAGAGCAAACTAAACCACTGCTCCAGATCCCATTGTCTGTGGGGTCATCTTTTTATTCCTTCATCCTTTCCTGTGTCTGCTTCAGCAAAACATCCTTTCACCTGTGTGCCCCAGCAAACCATCATTTGACACAACTGACTTTCCAGAGAAATCAGAAGTTTCCACTTCACCGGCACCAACATTCTTTCTTTTAATTGGTTTATTCAGAGAGAGAGCATAAAGGAGCCTCCCTGGAGGCTCCTTTGGTTCTTGCCTGTCACCTCGCTGAAGCAGGGTCTTCCTTAATGCTTCTGCCAGTCTTGTCCACACTGTAAGCTTCCAGATCATTGTCCTCTCTCTCTCCCTCCTATCTCACCACCAGAGTGATGAGCTTACAGATGAACACTACCACAATGGCTCTGGATATTACACCAGGTTCACACGGCTTTATCTATGGAGCCAACTTGCCAGGCCTTTATTAATGTTCTGGAAGATAAATCAGCCCTTGCCCTCAACATACTTTCATAACCATCTAGTTTCTTTTTATAGCATTTCTTACAATTGACACCAGCTATTTACTTGATCAATGTTTCTCCATGACAACAGAGATGGTATCAGTGCCCATTAATGGATATCTAGCTAGCTCCTGGAATATGGTAAGTGCCCAATAAGCATTTGTTCAATGTCTTATGCTTGACTTTGTTGATGGATGATGTAGGGTTTTTTTTTCCTGTTTTAGTTTTTGTTTCTATTGCTATTGTTCCTGCTAAAGACAGAACCCAAGCTAAAGGCAGAACCCAGGGCCTCACACAGAGCTAAGCACATATTTATTTGGTCACTGAGCTATAATCTCAAGCATGCATAAGTTTTTGATATTCTCATTGATGTGCAGCAAGCAAGACAGGGCTATTTGGTCTCTATGCTTCTTCATTTTCTTTTCCTATTTATTTCACTAATATTAAACCTTAGAAAGAACTCATTTTGAGACAAAAAGTATTTGTTAGTCTCTGACATCAAGAAATGAGTGCTCTGGAGAGGGGAAAAAAAGACTAGAATTGTGGCAAAGAAATAATTTTCAGCTTTTTCTAATGATTCAGCTGAGTATTACATTGTCACTTTTAGTGTCCAAAAAGAATATGGAATTATAAAGACTGAAGGACAAGCAGAGACCATCAAAAGGAAAGCAGAGCTGCTGATGCGGAGTGCTCACTGAAGGGACTGAACCCTCTGGTCAGATTTCCAGAGACCACCCACGCTGAGGGAGACTCTCAAGAGTGGCCTCTCAGCATCTTAATTATGAGAACAGTCGAGTCCAATATTAGTCCACCAGTGTTTGAAGATAGAAAAGTTAATATATCTCCTTTCCCTCATTCATTCCCTAGCTGCCTATTACAAAGCTTCTGGATTACAACCCTGGTGTCTCCACTGGGCACTTCAAATTAAAAAGTCTCCATTTTAAAAAGCCTGCTCCAATAACTTACTCAGACAGCCACTGCTGGCTGCTGCCTCAGGCACTCAGAGCAGCCAACAGAGGCACTGGATAAAATGCCAGAGAAGCAGCTAAAGAAAGACTGGAAACAAAAGTAGGATTATCCCCTGCATGGTACCCTTGGGCGACAGTGTCCCTCAGGGGGGCTCCTCTCCAGGACTCAGTGTTTTGGGGAAACAAGATTCTCCTTTGTCAGGAAGAGAATGTACCAGGGGTACAGCCCATAGCCTTAGGCAGTCAGAATATCTGATCAATGGCATCCTTTTAGGTCTTGTGTTGATCAGGGGTAGCCTTCACCCCGTCTCCTGTGGCTTACAGGCGATCACTAAGTCGGATTCTATTTTGGAATCACTCTGAAATGAATCCCCTTGCTTTTCAATTATTACCTTTATCTCTTGCCTAGAAGCCATCCAAGATCTTTAGGTATCCTAAATATTAAGGCAATTGTAGTTCCTCTGACATGGGTTTTCTCAATGTGCAGTCTAAAACTATGTTAGTCAGCTCTGGTACTGATACGGTAAGCGTGTCTGAAAGAAAGCTGTACAGAGTGTGGTTTGCTTTGAACCACCTCTTCAGCCCAGGGTCTCTGGCTCCATTAATTCTGAACCTGTGGTTAGGAGGAACAAACCCTGCAGAAGGCTGTGGTGGGACCCAGCTGTAGGGCTTGTGTCAGCCAGCAAGAAGGAACAGGGAGAGAGTGGGAACAATCTCTATCTCTCCAGGGCATAGAAAGAAAGCTCTTCTTAAAGCTTGAGTTTTGTTTAGTTAACATTCCACAGATAGAGTTTGTCTAGGTAAATGTCTTCCAGAAACAACGTTTTGAGGGTGTTGTAGTTGTTGTTGGTGGTGGTTTGCTTGCTTGCTTAGTGTGTGTGTGTGTGTGTGTGTGTGTGTGTGTGTTTATGCGCACATGTTTATGTGGGCATGTGCATATGCACCTTCAGGTGTCCGCATGTATAAGCATGTAGTCACTAGAGGTTGAAGTTATGGATTCTACTTAGTTATACTCTCCACTGTTGTTGTTGTTGTTGTTGTTGTTGAGATAGTTTCCCAGTGAACCTGGAGTTCAGGTTATTGGCTAGTCTGGCTGCCAATGAGCTCCAGGTTCATTCAATGACCTCTCTGTCTCTCCTCATCCTAGCAGAGTCTCTGTTACAGATAAGTGCTTCTGTGCCCAGCTTTCTCACAGGGGATCTGAGGTCAGGCCCTCATGTTTACAATGAAAGTACCTTACGGACCAAGCCATGGCTCACCCGCTGCTTTGAATTTGAAAATTTAAACAGAACCATCTAGATGAAAAAAGCAGACAGATTCTCCCTGAGAAGTACACACCAACTGTTTTAGCGTAAAGCTGGAGGAAGAACTCCCAGTGCCTGAGTGCTTGGGTAAAGGAAAGAGATCATTTTTATTTTTTTACCTCTGTTGCCTCCCCCCTCCCCATGCCTGCCACCCCACCCTCGCCCACTTATTGGCCCTGGCATTCCCCT
>NW_022196904.1:179783052-179789207 GCF_008632895.1 Mastomys coucha | reverse complement strand
GGAGAGAATGGGCAGCCTTGTCTAGTCCCTGATTTTAGTTGGATTGCTTCAAGTTTCTCTCCATTTAGAGAGAAACTTGTTGGCTACTGGTTTTCTGTATATTGCTTTTACTATGTTCAAATATGTGCCTTGAATTCCTGATGGAAAGAGATCTTTAAAACTTAAATTACGGCAGTCTGCATGGTTAACTGATGGCTTCTGCTGTAGCCTGCAAGTGAAGGGAAAGTTAATGATGCATTTTACGGTGACCTGGAACACAATCAGGTCAGCCAAACACTTTCCTGCAACTTCTGACACATCTGAGGATCTGACGACAATTTCAAATGCAAAGGAAGAACAAAACTAAGATGCCAAGAGCAAACTATGTGTAGTCTTCATAAGAAAATACCCATCCCGGTCATCTTCGCATTCCCTTCCTTCTCCAGTGGCCTTCTTTGCATTCCCTTCCTTCTCCAGTGGCCTTCAGGGCCTGGGCATCACCTTTTGTCTTGTGTTCCTCATGATTTCAATGTTATCAGACATGAAACCATTGGTAGCCTAGGTATTATGCACCAAGATCGGTGGGCCACTGTCTAAGGGCTGTTCCCTGGGATTAATCCCCTCCCACTACTATAGCAGGCTGTACATAGGCTTGCCTTAGTAGTCAAAGGCTTTGGGGAAAGCCCTCAAAAAAGAGAAACACAACTATTGCTGTCAGAATTGGTGAAAGCTCATGGGATTAAAATACTAAAGGGCTACAGGCAGGACATCAATACTGTCAGCTAAAATTGGATTTCTCATGAACATCAGTGACATGAATAAGTGTTTCATTCTTGTTAATGAGGGACTGAAATAATCCATAAGTATCCTTCAACTGCTAGTATGTGAATTGCATGGAGAATTAAAATCAAAGGAAGACCATTTTGTTGCTTATGCCCACAGAGCCATCACTATTGCAATACACTCTACAGCTTTCTGTGTTGAAAACCTAACCTTCACTGCCTTCCTCTGTCACCCTAGTTCAGCACTTCTGTGGAGTCCCCATTTGTAGCATCTCCCTGGGCTAGAGCCAATTCTTCCTCTCCTCCCACCTCCACCACATTTTGCTCAGGCAGAATATCAATCTGCTCTGTCACACATCTCTATTGCTCTTTTGAGTAGATGAGAAATATATTGGATGGAATTTCTCTCCACCTACTACTTCCTGCCTTGATTAAAAAAGAACTACAGAATGAGAAATATTCCAGTTATTTCTCTCCTTCCTTTCTTTTCCTACTCCTCTGCTAAGCCCATGTCCTCTGTTCCTTGCCATGAATGAAATAACTTCTAGACTTTTCCCATCAATTCTCACGAGGACAATATGCATGCTTGTACTTTGAAGTAAAAAGTCAATGCTCTATAATTTAATTTTCTTCTCTCACATTAAACCTGCCATTCTTCACATAATCCATGTGATGAATGCAGAGTCAGACTTCATCTTCCTGACATTAATACACGTCACTACTTCAAATGCAAACAATTGTGACATTCGACATTACCAAACTACAAGAGCACAAGCTCCTCTTAATTAAGACATGTAAAAGTTGCTTTTGTTATATTTAATGAATGATATATTATACTGCAGCGAAACATGCAGCAGTACAAATACTTCACAATACTCCCAATTAAGACTCACTTCACTTATGCCAATTGACAACACTAGTGTTCCACACTTCATTCAGCTTGTGAATTTTAAATGAACTGGTTAGTGAGAAGGGTGCTTCTTTTCTAATGAGTTTGGTAATCAAGGCATCTATTTTAATTTCAAATTGGATAGATTGGGGGAAATTGCCAGACTAAATGACTGGTACTAATTAGAATTATAAAAATATTCATCATGCCAGTGAATTAACATGGGGGTCTGATTTTCCTACATTTGCATATTGCTTGAGTTTTGGGGGGAAAATCTTGACAAATTGTCTTCTCTTTAGCAAATTGAACAAACACTATATCTGTTTTAGTCCTTCTTTTCATTTAGAGCATAATACATATTCATGATTTGTAAATGAAGTTAAGTGATTTCAACTTCTGTCCTCATTACCATATTAAAGATGTCTCCATAAGCTTCCTTAAAAATCTTCAGATCACAGCATTACCCCCTTTAAATGGCAAATAATTTACCTTAATCAATATATTAACCGGCAGATTGGAACAAATCAATGAAAGCAAACCTAAGTGGACACCCATCTCCCACTTCATCAGCTCCCCAACCCCCTTGTGGCCATTCCCACCCTAGGAACAACTCTGCCATATATTTGGAAAGTACTTTTTCAGATTCTTTTCTACAACTTTTATTCAAACAACTTCCACCAAATAAAAAATGAGGCAGAAGAATCTCATTGATCTCATTGAAGACTGAGCTATAGCTGATTTTGGTGTGCCACGACTAAAAGTGTCCACTGCACATGGCTCTCCTGTATCTGGCCCATGCCGAAGAACTGTCCCAAGGCCACTGGAAGGCTGTCACCCTATCAGGGAGAAGAAAATGATGGTGGACATACCACAGTCAGCAGAGCGAGGGAGAGTGTGCACCCTTGAGCAAGTTAGTGTGACCTTCACCCATCTGTAATTTCAAAGTCATCAGTTCTACCTTGCAGACTCCTAGGAGAATCTGGTGTGGTCATGGATGTAAGAAGCCAGTGCTCAGTAAACAGAAGGCACCTGGGGTTATGTCTCCATCTCCATTTCCAGGAAACACACGTTGTCTGATTCTTGGTAGTGCAACATGCGTAGGATAAGAGTTATGAGGAGAGAGGCTAAGTACAGTGGCTGGGTTTCCACTCCTTTTCTGCAACAGTATTTGTTTCCATTATAGCTGTCAAATCCTATAAGCAAGTACTAATTAAAATTTTGGATACAGCTGGAATAGTCTTCTAAAACACCATCAGAATAAATCACTTCCTTAGCATCTATCTATAGTGGGTGCCTTCTAAATAATAAAGCCTACATTTGTGGCTGAGTTGTAAATAATATAGATGGAGCTTATATATCCAACAAGAACATAGTTTTACTTGGAAGAAAAAAAATCCTTTCTATAGCTTCAGAGTTCTAAAACAACCATAGTGAAAGACCAAGCTGGCATCAGGGAACTCTTCCAGTACAGTGCCTCTGGTGATCAGACAGAAATAATTAGTTCAACCGACATCACCTAAAATCAACCCTATTCACACCTGAAGCCTTTCCAAGCTTGCTGCTTTATAATTACCATTGAAAAACTAAGCCTGAAAGATTACCCATCAGACATTTTTAATTATAAAGGTAATCTAATGAAATCAGAGAAGATTTAGAGAACAAATTCTATCTGAAACTACTATAAGTAGTACTCCATCACTAATAACAGAATTGGCATTTGGGAATATTTCCTTCCATTGCATTTAATTTTTTATTATTGCATGTTTTGTTAAGTACTACCGACATGTTTACAGTGAAATCTCACCATATCCAACCCACACATCCCCTCCTACTCTCTCTCATAGACCCATCACAGCTTCATGAATTTTAAAATAATACTCCATGCAGGCCAATTAGGGTGTCCAGATGTACACGAGTATGGGGCCACTATGGGCGTTTTGTCTAGGCCCAGCCCCATAGTTACCTGGCAACAGCCAAGTGTGCCTGACTCACTATAAAAGGGGCTGCTTGCCCCCACCTCACTCTCTTGCTCTCTTACTTTCTTACCCTCTTCACTCTCTGTCTCTTCTCTCACAATTCCCCACCCATTCTCTCTCCATGAACACAATGACTAGCCTCCTCTCCTCTCTCTCTCTCTCTCTCTCTCTCTCTCTCTCTCTCTCTCTCTCTGCCTTTCTCTGTTTCTACTATCCCCTCAACTCCCTTCCCCATGCCCTAAATAAAATAAACTCTATTCTATATTATACTGTCTTGTGGCTGGTACCTTGGGGGGAAGGGATGCCTCAACATGGGCCCGCAGAGGCACCCCCTTCCCCTGCACCATACTGCGCCTCCACCAAACATATCCCTGAATTCTTTTCTTTTTTTACAAAACACAACAGCCACCAACTGGATCATGGGACACTTACCAGTGTCCATACTCTCAAATCAAAGGAGGAGGATTCGCTTTTTCCCAATTAGCTATTGAATGCCAATAGCTCCTCAGTAAGGAATGGGATATGAGAGCAGCCCAACAATCTATGCTGAAATTTTGGTGTCTAAATGGGTAAGGTGACTTGCCACCAAGCCTGACTACTAGAGTTTAATCCCAAGGGTTGACATCATAGAAAAGGAGAACTGGAACCAAGTCCTAGCCTTATGGTTTTAAAATCTGAAGTCCCCCTTCCTTCTTCTGGTCCATCCTCCATTCCTCTCCCACTCCTTCCTTTTTGTATTTCTCCTATCTCCCTCCCTTCTCTTTCCTTCCTTTCTGTTATGTCTTATTTTTTGCATACCTATATTCAAAAAGTACTTTTAAACCATGTATTATTATACACTTGTATATTTGATGTAATACAGCATGCACGCACACATAATATAGCATAAATGCATATCCACAATAACACATAGTTATTATCACTATTAATGGTTGTATATTAGGCCATCAAGTACATTTGCTACAATTTAATATGTTTATATCCATTGTGTCCATTATGAGTGGTTTCGATAAGTTTTATTAAATCTAAGTCTTCATGGCAGTGTTTCATTCAATCAAAATATAAATATTTGCACGCTTCACGGTAGGATTATCAAGATATCTTCCAGGAAACAATGTTATTGCATGCCAATAAATACCATTTCAGGATCTAAGTCTCACCATAACTGTGGCAGCAGTGGTATAGGAAGCAAGGTATCTTTAACAATGAAGTTTGTTCATTTCAAGTGGACATTTTTGAAAGATTCCTTAAGAAATCTGTGAATTTGCTGGGTCAGCTCAATAGCAGTAAATGCTGCATTTGGTGTAATGCAATTTTCTATATTTGTTGATGTCAGATGTTGCTCACCTAAACGATTCCTTCTCTATCACTTCCCTTACTTGCAAACTTTTAATCTTTCCTTTGAGAATGCGACTTTTGTCTTTCACCATAAAGTTTTCTGCATGACCCCCACAGAGGGCATATGACAGTAAAGGAAAGACATACTTGGGGTTATGAGACATCAGTCACACATTGCTTGAATGGGGATCTGGATTCATCAGTGTACTGTTTATTCGGTAAGCTCAACATATACACATTTTTCTGTATGTAATTTATTATTTACACTGAAACCTTCCATGCACGGTGTTCATTTTAAAAGCCAGGTACTATTATCCCAGTGTAAGTGGTTTAGATGCAGGTAGAAAATAGAGGGTGAATAAAAAGAGGTAGCCTAGACAGGAGGACAAAAGCTTAAGGACAGAAAGACCAGCAGAATCCCTGAGTCCAACCAGGAACTAGAAATCTAGGGTGTGGTTGTAGGCAACAGAGTTAAATTAGGGTAACAGCATAGCTCACATATCAACACATCCATACAGGGCCAGCTTATGAAGGAGCAGGCAGAAGAATACAGAGAAGGCTAAAAAGCTATTATACTAAAAAGTATGATGTACTTCGTGGTGCCCCTGCAGCTGCAACCATCTCTCCTAATTACAAATCAGTTATGATTAAATTTCTCCCATGCAGGGGAAGACACATTATTATCTACCTGTGAATCGTGTAGCAGTCTCCCTATGCCGAGACATTACCTTCTGGAGGGATGCTTCAGAAGACTCAAGAAAGAAACAACTCCAAAGTCTCAGGAAGCCCCTGAAACTGACTAGATGCATAGTATCCCAAAATTACAGCAGCAGTAATGCCTGCTGAGGGGACTCAGGCCAGACTGGCTGCCTGGGAGAGACTCTGATCTATTGAGCTGCATGCAAGCCGTGCAGAGTATCTAAGGTTGAAGCCTTTGTGGATCACCGCCTATGTTAGGTGGGCTTTTCAGTGACGCCTCTGGGTTGCCCATGCTTCTGTAACAAAGTCTTCGTCTCTACTTCTGCTAATAACCACAGTGAGCTCACTGGGTCATCAAGCTGGACAGTGGCAGTATTGTGACTTTGGTCTGTCGTTGTTTCCTTATCTGGAGTAGATAGATGTTTGTTCCCACTTCCCCAGGAATGGTGTGAGTCAGTGCTGGTTTATTTGTTGTTTTTCATTATTTTACCA
>NW_022196904.1:179751465-179783042 GCF_008632895.1 Mastomys coucha | reverse complement strand
CTTAAAAAAACAGGTCAGTTTCCCTAAGTGGTGTGCTGGCTGACATTTTATCACCCACTTGACAAAGCCTAGCCACTCCTAGGAAGAGGGGAACCTCATTTTTTTCTCTCCATGGGTTTGGTCTATGAAATATCAGTGAGGTGTGCTGGTAACAGCTAATCGGTGTAAGAGGGCCAAGCCCACTATGGACAGTGTCATACAAGAAGGCATCCTGGGCTGCATAAGAAGGCAGCTCTGAGCAAGCTAGAGGGGAGCAGCCAGAAAGCAGGGCTCTGCTGTTTATGTCAGAGTTCCTGAGTGTTGGGTTCTTTCATGGCTTCCCCCGATTCACCTTAACTGCTAAGATGAAATCAGTCCCTCCCTCCTCCTCAAGTTCTCTTGGCCACAGTGTTCCTCACAGCAACAGAAAAGCAAACAGAACAAAAATTGCAACAGGCATGCAACAGAATTACTAAAGGCAGAGGAGTTGACTAGCTTGATGTGAAATGCCTGGGAAAGACCCAGGCCACTGGATCTGTAATTGTGCCGAAGGTTGCTCAGAGGCAATTACATTCTCATGAGCATTCACAACTGGAAGTTGTTAATAATGAGGGGCCTTATTGCACCACCGTGACAAAATGCACCTTCACAGATTACATTAGACCAGTTTTGCCATACAGAATCCAGCTCAGCTAGGTTGATGAAAACCTTTGAATCCCATGAGCTGGTTGGATGATCTCCCTCTCACACGAGGCGACTGTTCCGTGGCCCACGTTCCTAAGACGACACAGTTAGCACATCCTCACTATACTAGTGAGAACACTGGACCAACAGCGGCCCTTGTTACAGGTGAGTCGCATAAGGGCCTTGCCTTTCTCTTAAATGATTCACAAATACGTTTATGAGAATCCTAGAAGACCTAATGAAAATGCTGAGTTTTTCTTTAAATAATGAGTTTCTTTTGGTTTATTTCTATTCTGTGGATGACAGGCTTCAAACCATGGCCGTCCGCAGTTAATCCTCAACAGCTTTATCCCCACCAGATGCAGAGACACAAAGCCTGTTTCTGCCAATGGCTACTGAGGAAGTTATCATCACCTACTAATCCTGAAGGATCTGAATACAATTACATTTTAATCTGAGGGTTTAGAATGAGAATATAAATGAAAGGCACAGCTTCATTTGTATCCAGCATTCCAGAAGCACAACTTTAAATTTCATTTTGAATTTGGAGGCCCTGCATTACACAGCTATCATCTATTCGCCAGGACCTGCTCCTGGCCTGGCATAACAAGCACAGGTATGGTCCAATCAGCAGAGCCTACATAGGATCATCAGATCTTGCATTCCGTAGCATCACCATGCCTAGAGCTGCAACAGCCGCTCAATCAGCTCACCACTCCATCAGCTACTATTTGGATTATAAGAAACAACCCAGAAAACCTGTCATTCACAACAAAGAAATAATGAGAGATTAGAAAAATGGTAGCTATGCTAATTGCCTTAATTTAATCAATAGACCGGGTGTACACATATTAAGGACCACACTGTACACTGTACTGTAATTATTAATGGCTATTGATCAATTAAAATTAAAATAAGGGTATTTGGACACAATTTAGCTAGTAGATGCTTCTCTTACATACATGAAACCCCTCGATTGATCCCCTCCCTGAGTAACAAAATGTAAACAAATAAATAAATAAATAAATAAATACTATACTTAGAAAGTATAATATTAGTAGGGACTAAGGATATGCTTCACTGGGTAAAATGCTTGTTGTGCAAGCATGAAGACCTGAGTTCAGACACCCAGCTGGGTACGGCTAATATAAAAACTGGGTGTGGTCACAGGTTGTTTGTAAACTTAGCTATGGGTGGGTGGGGGTGTGGCAACAGGAAGATCCTCAGAACTCAGTGACAAGCCAGTCTAGGAGAAATGGTGAACTACTGGTTCAGTTAAGAGACATGTCTCAAAAATAAAGTGGACAATGATTAAGAAGACGATCTCTCTTGCCATGGTGAGTTAGTGCACACACGTGAACACACACACAGAGAGAGAGGAGAGAGAGAGAGAGAAAGAGAGAGAGAGGCAGAGAGAGAGAGAGAGAGAGAGAACACTTAGTTGCATGCCCGTTCCTGAATACTGTCACTGTTAATTTTTAGGACCTTTATTAGTATTTAAGAATGTGCTTTTCACACTGATATTGTCAGCAGTTTTAGATGAGTCTAGTCCTAAAGTGCCTGAAAACAATGTGGGAATCTGAAGGAATCAGAAATCTCTTTGGATTCTTTATTTCTGAACTCCAAAGCAAGCTGCATGTGTTATTGTCATAGGGGCTTTGCGATCCTGATCCTCATGCAGAAAAGAAAAAAATCTGTTTGTCCGGGTGATTCCCCATACCAGGGTCTTATGCATTTGTGAATACAAAACATGTGCCCATCTTTAAGGAAGCACACTGAGTCCCTTGTCAACCTTAGACATGCTTAGGCGTGCAACTTTCTATGTGCTGAAGACAGCAACTACTTCTACAAGACCTTTGTCTTCAAAATGTATCTCAAAAGTGTTTAAAACTTTTATTTTAGTAATACTACTGGGCCCTCCAGCTAATCCAAAACCAACACAATATAAACTGTTTTAGTTATCAATAATGAAACAGACAGATAGATACAGAAATCTCTCTCTCTCTTTCTCTCTCTCTCTCTCTCTCTCTCTCTCTCTCTCTCTCTCTCTCTCTCTCTCTCTCTCTCTCTCTCTCTCTCTCTCTTGACAGGGTTTCTCTGTGTATCCCTGGCTGTCCTAGAACTCACTCTGTAAACCAGGCTGGCCTCAAACTCATAAATCCATCTGCCTCTGTCTTCCAAGTGCTGAGATTAAAGGCGTGCTCCACCACTGCCCAGCTGAAACCTGTCTCTTACATGACAACACAACAGTCCACAAAAAAAAAAAAAAAAAAAAAAAAATGGCGCTTGCTTGAAAGATGAGAGGAGGAAAGGAGCTTTGCTTTCATCATTTCCATTTGGGTGACTACGAATTATTACTTACTTTGATTCTTTCAACCTCAAAGTTTGTTATAAAAATGCCTCCAAGGATTCCTATTGCCAAAAATGAATCCTGAGTGTTTCCTAAATGTGGAGGCCTTTTATTTCAAAATGGAAGATGGTGGGAGAGTCTACTGAGAGGCCACAGCAGGAGCTGGCAAAAGAATTACTAAGAATCGGGAAGCCCAGCATGGCGAGACGTGAAGGAATTTGTCAAAAGCCCAGGTTGGACTCATCAGGAAGCAGAGAGGGTCTTAAGGAGGAAGAGAAGCCCTCATAATTTTTCCGTCAGTGCCTTTCTCCAAATTAGATCTACTAGCAAGTCTTCCGCAGCTTTGGGGTATCCGTCTAAAAAGTAAAGCAATTGGATATCATCCCTTTAAAATATCATTCAATTAGATCTTTTGTAATACATACGATGTAAGGAGATAGCCTTACTGATTCTAAAGAAATTGCTAGTGCATTTCATCAAAGGCACAATAATGGAAACATCGATTCCCTCTTCACCACAAACATCTCCCTTTGATGCTGCAGTTACCTTAATGCTAGCACTTTTCATTTTCTCTAGAAAACAGCTGCCTCCGTGCATGCACATCAGAAAGAGCTCTAGCCTGAAATAACACATTTGTATATCAATCTCAGCTACACTGGCATCTTCATTTGCTACTACATAGCATCACTCTTCCTGACTCTGTGCCACTAAATTACCATCCGAAATAAAGGGAAAAAAAACCTCCCCTGCTTCCTGAAGAGCCAGGGAGAGGTGTTTTCTGCCACCCCTGCAAACATTGCCAGGGGCTTCATCTCTCTCCTGGTGCCATTTATTCCAAGGAAGAATGGCCACATACTTGTTAGAAACTAGGTCTGAAGAATAGTTCACCACTTTCAGCAGAACATGTCAACAAGAAGAAGTACCTAAGGAATAATAGATCTGGAAATGTGCAGTGTGATTAGGAAAATCCATCAACACCCACTGCCACGTTCCAAATATTTATTCTAAGTGAAAAAAAAATCATCAAGCCTGAGAGGATTTTGAAGGCATTATATCCACAAGCATACCCCAAGAGTGATGTCCCTGAAATTCTTGGTGCTATAGAAATGGAGGAAAGAAATACACAGGATAACATGAGATACACCACATTTGCTTTATCCACCTCATGGTGGGAGGCGTCTACTGCCTCCAATCTAGCTTGCCTCTGTTAAAATACACTTTAAGTGCTTCGGGCTTCCTCTAAATGAATCACCACACAACCATTTAACAACACCCAAGTAATTTATTTTTTCTTTCAATATAGGTTCAAATTTTTTGGCTACATTAAGCATCTAAACTCACAGACTGTCTGACATTTGGCTTAAGTCTTTCATACAATATCCACCTGATGCCATGAAAGAAATGTATTTGCAATGGCTTTTGCTCTGCAAATGTCATGTGGGTGTCCTTGGGGGATTGCATTAAGCACCCGGCGCCCACCATGAGGTTCTGCTAATGAGAGATGTAAAGGTTATGTTGAAATTATTGTTTAAAGGTGCTGATATCACACACCCATGCTCACAATCACATAGGTACTCACGAGCGACTGGGTTAGGGTGTGAGTGAGTAGGGAGAGGAAACCATTTCAGCTGAGCTATTCTGTGACTATCTCTGTACAAGACAGTTCTGAAATTGTCTTTTCCCTTTGATTGGCCAACCTCATAAGTTTATTGTATAAAAGCTTGGCATATGAACTAAGGTCTTGGGGGAGGGGTGACAAGAAATATAAGGAGGCATAATCTAGTCTCTGTTCTGAAATGTAAGTTGAACAAACACGATAGGTTCACTTTTGCAGCATTTAAACAGTTCTTCAACTACCAATTCACCTAGCAGATAATCAGCAAGAAGGTGAAATGGTAGATCCAACATGGCGGATTAGGAAAATGACACTACTAATGATATAGCCCAGCTTCCTATGTTGCCGCTAAATTAGAGAATACTAGAAGAGAGCTGGCAATAGTGGGTAAAGATAGGGAGTTCTTTTTAAGGTATGTCAAAGGTTCTGCAGTGCATAGGAGACATTGTCAAGTACACAGCAGAACACACAGATTTTAGAGCTCAAAGGGAAGGTCTTCGGGGGCTACTACACCTTTAACTTATTTTTAGAAAAGAACAGAAGAGACTTGTTTAAATCTTCCCCTGCACTCCTAGAGAGCAAGGGTATACTAAAATTTCACCAAATCAAGACGGCAGAATATGATGAAATGGACCTTAGCTATAGAACCTGACAATATCCATTCAAACGTCAGCTCTCCCAGCCACAATATCAGGGAGTATAGATAGGAACCTTGAGTCTCTGCATCTCTGTTTATGGTTGTCCCTATAAAACCATAACAATCCCTCAGCTCTTACTTATAAAACCATAACAATCCTTTACCTCTCACAGGGGGTTATAAAAGAAACTGATCTGACTAAATTTTAGAGGAAGTCATTATAAGACTATGAAATGAAAACTAAATATTGCCAATACAATGAACACACACACACACACACACACACACACACACACACACACACACACCTGCCTCTGTATATTTTAAAAATTAAGAGTAACAAAGTGAACTTCATTCATTGCCAAAGACCAAACCAACATGATTGGAAGAGTGAAATGTCACCCAGACTCCTCAGAATCTGAGCTGAGCAAACAACGTTTTTCCCAGAGCGACAACTTGTAAACACTGTCTGTTCACCTTTTGGTCCAAGCTGTAGGCCAGCACCCAGTCCTCCTGCCTGGGATGGAAGAGCAGGCTCTGGATGGAGAACGTAAGCCGATACTTTTGGTAGGTTGCCCCTTCGTCTGAGCTGATCAAGATACTGCTCTCCATTTCAGGATCGCTAAGAAGCATGATCTAATGAAAATGCAGAGGAGAAAATAAAAGATAGAATTAGTAGGCTGGAATGAACACAAGTAATAAATACTGCTTTATTTTTCCCACGATCTGCTGAGCTGAAATAGGGTGTGCGAGTCCAGGTCTACGTACAAAAAGGACGTTTCGTTTCTTACCACTGTCTTTGAAGTGATGAGTGTACATAAGATGGTCCTCCATCCTTTGACACCAGTTCAAACTCAATTTTTTTAGATATGAAAAAGACCCTCCCTTCCCAAGACTTAATGATTTCTTCTGTTCCTTTCTAACTATGATTTAAGTGATTCAAGAGTTTTAATGATACCTTGGTGAGAGAAATTTCCCAAAACACAAATCTACAGGGGTCTGTTAAAAAATACGGCTGCCCTAGATTTGACAACCAATCCAAACAGGCAGTGAAAGGCCTTGCCTCGGCATCAGGCAGATTCGAATACCAACAATTTTATACAAGCTATGGCATCATGGGAAGGCATTTAAACTGTGGAAGCGTCCATTTCTTCAATATTAACTAAAGTCCAACGCTATGCAAAGTGCCTTAAAACACATGGCATGAGTTAGGTTCTTGATAACGCATTACTAGAACTATTATTTAAAACTCTGTCCAATGTAGTCCAGCTCCTATGCATAGGGCTTTAGTGGCATTAACTCTACTAAGAAATGATTGCCTATTTCTTAAGCCCATTAGACAGACAGCAACAGAATTTAGTATTGGTAACTTTTTCTATCCTTTTTAAAGCAATCTCTTTCTAAAGGTTTCTAGAACACCAATCTCATCTGGTTTTTCCTTCCTGTCTCTTTTGACAGTCACTAGACTTTGCTTGGGTGTTTTTTGTAGTTTGTTTTTTTGTCTTGTTTTGTACTTGTTTTGTTTGTTTCGTTTTGTTTCCTTTGAACACGACTGTGATCATTCATTGGTCTTTCATTTTGAACCTTTCTCTTCCTCAGGAACTACTTTAATTCTCTGTTTCTCTTCTGTTTTCAGCTGCTACCCTCCATCTTCCTGAATATATTCCTCTTTTATGCCTTCAGATAAACACGCTTTTTCTCAAATATTTGCTTTGGAATCAATGAAATAAGTTATCATTAGTTATTAGCTAGTTTTCAAAAAATGGATGCAGCTCAGCTCAGTAACTTTTTCATTCCTGTGTGAAAATCCATGGCAAAGTTCTTGACTGGGCCAGGGGACACACAAAGATCTTGACTGGGCTAGGGGACACACAAAGATCTTGACTGGGCTAGGGGACACACAAAGATCTTGACTGGGCTGGGGGACACACAAAGATCTTGACTGGGCTGGGGGACACACAAAGTTCTTGACTGGGCTAGGGGACACACAAAGTTCTTGACTGGGCTAGTGGACACACAATAGTCTTTTTCCTCCTGGGAACTCTAAGGGAGAGGGTGTCCTGGGGAAGCACTGGGGTGTCTTAAGAAGATGTTAGGGGAGATTGGCAGTGCTTATAGAGTTTGAGATCACAGGTAACTGGGTAAGAGGAACAACTTCATAACTAGTCTCATTATATCACACTCCAATGGGTGAGCCGTGGAGTATGCAAGGAAATAAATTTCACTCTTTTGGTGAAATTAAGCTGCTTCTTTTATGCAGGAAGAAGCTTCATGAGTATGATTTTAATTAGAAGATAAGGCCACTATCCTGAATAGACTTTATTTTATACCTCAGGAGTCATAAAATTCCACATAAAGTTTGCCGTCCAATATTTTATACAATGAATTCTCTTCCTCTAGCTCTGTCTCTTTCTGTGTGTGCTTATGTTTGCATACATAAGCATGTGATGCATATACATACATACAATTACCTCATGGAATTGTATGCAGCTGGACTAGCACATGCACAGATCCTGCATACTCATATGTGCACTCATACAGAAATGAATTTATCTCAGTGGTAGAGTGACTAGCTTTAGAAATGAATGTATATATAATATGGATGGTGACAGTGTGTGGTAGTTTTATGGAGTTCCTGTCTGCAAGAGTACATTTTTATTGCAACCTTTCTCTGACATTCTCTTCAGGAAACCTTTTATATACATGGATATCAGTAGCTATGTCTCTTTGTTTGTCTTGGAATTCTCAATCCTGCTTTCTGAGAAAAACGAGAGGAAAGAAAAATACAAACCAACATTTTAACAGTGAGGCATGTTAGCAGTGCTCATACCTCACCTGACATTTTATCCAAACCTCACATAAATCCCATGAAGGAAGGATGGCTTTTTTGCATTTTACAGATAAGGAAACTGAAGCTCAGAAGGAAAGCAATTTCCTCATTGCTCCCCAAAACTATCGTAATCCTGCCAGCTACACAGAACACTCACACAGAGTCAGGACTTTCCTAAATCATGTGCAAGAAATTCACTGAAGAAATAAAAGTAGCTTCAAGAAGCCCCTTAACTCCTAAAGCGCACTTTCTCCCTCTGACCTGGGGAACATGAACTCAATCAATAAGAATCAAAGGAGAAAGTACAAGCTTTTATGTTGGCACTAGAAAAAAAACCAGAACATAGTAGTAATATATGTAAGACAGAAAATGCTGCATCCCAAATTAAACCTTAAGGTAAAGTATGTCTTATGCATGATAATGCCACATATATACAGAAAATAATCTCATGCCATAAAAATTTTATTGCTAAGGGAAAATTTGCATCCAAAGTTCTATGGGTCAATGCAAGTAAATAGAGTAGCTGAAGAGGTACAAGAAGTGGGAAGGTTCCTGTCAAATTGGAAAGTATGCCTATTCCTCAAAGGATTTTTATCAGCATCCCAATTAAATAGATCTGTTGACCACACATTTATGGACTAGCCATAGTATGGTAAGAGAGGCCATCTCTGCAGAAACAAAGAAGGTTAATCTTTGCCTTTCATCTTATAGCTGTTAGCATGCAGGTGCACAAGCTGTGGTGGGGGCTGTGGAGATGTTTATGCCTGTATGATTTTGACACTGTGAAAGGGGTGGGAATCTCAATGAAGGTTGGAGCATCAGGAGTTCAAGGCCATTCTCAATTATGGAGTGATAGAGGCCAGCTTGGGCCACATGAGACCTTGTTGAAAAACAAAAACAGATGTACAGTGGGTGTTGGAGAAGAGGAGGAGGTATTTCAAGTCTAGCTTAGCAAACTATTAATGGGATAAATTCTATGTGCACATGTCTGGAAAACAAATGTTCAGTATTGCTACCTCACTTGTCAACATGAGAAAGTTACTTAATGTTTCCACTTTTGTCATCTCCAGGAGAAGAACATGGACTGTACCTTCTATAGCGTGGTAACTTTAGGATTAAATGAGATAAGTACAAAGGAGCATAGCACAGTGCAAGATACACAGCCACCATATATATGACACCTTGATGTTTAAATAAGTCATGGTGACTGTACAAATGAGGCCAGAAGGGAGGAAGAGGAGAAGTGATCTGAAGCAGCAGCTCTGTGAAGACACAAACAAAAAGGGGAAAGAGAGAGGAACCAGGGCGTCGCCATCCCGTGTATAAAGTGTTCTAGAACCACAAGATGAAACTGTCTAGAGATCTGCACAATGGTAGTGTGTATATATTACCAACACTGTACTGTGCACTTGGACATTTAAGGCAAATATTTGTTTCTCTCTGTGCACATGCCTGTGTTCATCATAACTAAGAAATAATGAAGGATCATGGAGAAAAACAGTACCTATTAGATTTGACATTAATCAATGTGCATTTTGCAATCCTGGTAATAACTGAAAACACTATTAGCAAATAGCACCACTGCTTCTGCGATGAATGAAAACCAGCCAGTAGGGAATTGTGCATTTGCTCAATAAAATTGTTGCTTTGAAAAACACTCTCATCTCACTCCTGTGGGGAGATCCAGCCCATGGTGGCACTAAATATGTCAGTAGTTTGGGTACCAGTCTCAGGCTTCCAGTCTCTGTGAACTGGACCATCCATGTTAATGAATTGTCTCACCTTCAGAAGAGTGACAGACAAGCTCTGGTGTTCATTGACATGGGAACCTGCATGCATTCATACTGTTCACACCTTGATTACAACATGTTTTACAGGAAAACTCTGGGAAAGCTGAATAGCAATGGACCCATTTAATATTGCATTCCAGACTGTAAAAGATACAGGTGGAAGTCAGAAATCAAGCTCCTGGCTGAGCCTAATGATATCATTGACAGATGTTACTTTATTCAATTACACAGTCTATGTTTCTCTTTTATGCAACCTATAGGAAGTACCAAAAGCTAAGCATTTCTTGGACTCTCTTCTGTCCTGACATTCCCCAAATCAGGGAAACAAATTCCTCAATGTTCTGAGGAGAGTTTCATAAGCAGACCACTCTATGAATCGAAAAATAGTGATGCTATAATTTACTATGTAATTGACTCCTAATGGTAGGTTGTGAGTGCATTTAGTGATCAATAAGAAAAAGCAATAGCATCAATATACTTGCCAAGAGTTTAAAAGAGTTGGTAGCATAACTGACCCCAAACACACTGATGTAATTGACATGTTACTAAGGATAAACTTCCACTCAAGCAGAGTCTAAGCCAATACTACCCTTCTCTGTCCCCTCTCTTGTCTAGCTTTCAATGGTAGTCCTCAATACAGGAATAAGGAGAATAGAAAGGGCAGATATTTCAATCGCCACAGCTGGGGTCAAAGAAGTTTCTGTTATCTACATAGTAGTGCTGAGGTATGCTGCTAAACATGTAACAATGCACAGATCTACACTTACAATAAAGATTAAACATCACAAAGTATCAGTCATTGAATGTTCGTAGCGCCACTATTGAGGAACTGTGTTGATCGTTGTATATACGTGTATTTAGGGTCTATTATGACTACAATATGCAAACTACAAATACATTTTAAAGATAGAACATCAACATATACTTATGCTTACACATATGTTCTTTTACTAGTACCACTATGCCATTATGCATGTTGTTTTATTTGCCAAGATTACAACTGACAAGTTTCTATCCCAACATAGTGTGTTATTAAACCTAATTTCTATTTCCACCTGTCCTATAGGCTTTAACATAAGGCTCACTTAACAAAAATACCAACCACTAAAGCAGGTCAAGAAAAACATGTAGAGATAGCTCAGTAACTGAGAGCATTGGCTATATGATCTTGAGGACTTGAGTTCAGTCTTCAGAACCCAAAGTGAACCTGAAGAGAGAAACTGAAGAGAGCCGAATACTGCCCATGACCTCTATCTGCACACAACAGCATGCAAACACACATAAAATAAATAAATATAGCACAGATTTTTTTTTTCTGAACAAATAATTGTTGATGGTTGGGAATATCAATGAAAGAGTGAAGAAGACAACGTGGACATTGAAGCGCTCTGCAACTTGATGGAGCGCAGAGGTGCCCAGATGTGGTCAGATAAGAGCATGATCTACTTACAGCCAGTGTATGTGATGACAATGAAAGAACAATGACACATCAAAAGGTTCAGCACCTGTACACTCATCTCAGTTTTACTTATAATAATTAAGGATTGGAAACGGTCCAAATTGATAGCTTTTTGAACTTGAAGAAAAGAAAACAGAAAAAGTTGGAATTAGCGCTTTTGGGAGAGAGAAGCCATGAGAGGATATGGTTGAAGACTTTGACAAGATGAATCTGGTTCAATATGTCACACACTCAAATAGGTTTTAGAGGATAGATGTATGAGGCTCATATTCAAGAGATGGCCTGCAGATAAGACTTCAGGGAATCTGCTTCTGAAAAGGACTGGGCAGTGTGCATCTGTGGTCACCATGGCAGCAAGCAGAGGTCAAAGGGCAAATAGGAAAGGGAGTTATAGACCACTGCTTATGAGCGAAGAGACTGTGAGTCACAGAAGGTAGTTGCAGGGCAGGGAAGTTCTGAGGAGAAAACTCAAAATGAGGCATTCGTACAACTAAAGGAAAATAAAGCACTGGGCAAGGTGGTGTTCAACTACATCAAACGTAGCTAAATGTGAGTCTATTAGTCCTCAGCCTTCCATTTTCCTCATTCATACTTTTCATGGTTTCAGTTGTGTGTGGTCATGCCAATCCGAAAATATTAGATGAAAATTTCTAGAAATAAATAGCTCACCATTCTAAACAGTATGGTGAAATATCACAATGTGCTACTCCATCCTATCCAGGGTGTGAGCCATCATTGAGTCTAGCATATCCACATGCTACCCACCTGATACTTATGTAGCACTCATGGCCATCAGCTCAAACTGTCTCAGCGTCTTAGGGGGTCAACTTAGCTCACCACTATTTTACTTACTCATGGCCGCAAAGCATACACTATGTTGTTACATTTGTTCTACTGTGTCATTGGTTATTAACAATTTCTTACTTATGAACTGAATGTTACCATGAGAATAGATACATATGGGTATAAAAAGTAAAAAATAAGGGCTGATGAGATGGCTGGCTCAGTGGGTAAGAGCACTGATTGCTCTTCCAAAGGTCCTGGGTTCAAATCCCAGGAACCACATGGTGGCTTACAATCACCTGTAATGAAATCTGATGCCCTCTTCTGGTGTGTCTGAAGACAGCTACAAGTGTACTTATAACAAATAATAAATAAAAAGTAAAAAAAAAAATGAGATATGTGTTTGAAAATGCCATAATGACCCACTAGTTTGTATGCTAACTTTAAAATACACTCATAGGAATAAAATACACTCTAGAAATAAAACAAACATAGTATATAGGGTTTGATTGTTACTAGGGGGTCTGGCAACACTATTCTCTCAGAAAAGGTTTAATAACTATGGATAACTGAGCATTGAAATTAGCATTACAAAGCATATTTGTGACCACAGCAAAGGCTAGGAGTGAACTGGGCATAGTCAGTGTTGATTCAAGAATAAATTGGCCTGGTCACATAATATGAAACAAGTCTCATAAATATTCATGCCTTTGACAATGAAAATTCTATTCTAGGAATCTGTTCAAGAAAACGATGAGAAACCCCCAAAATGGTTTATGTACCTATATGTCCATCCCATGTTATTTATGACATATAGAATTGGAAGTAATACAAATAAATGATGGGAGTATGATTAAATAAAGTATACCAAATCCATTTAATGGAATATTACATGGCTATTAAACATGAACTCAAATAGTTTCACAACACATAGAAGATAGCCATATTTAAACAGCATGTTAAAAGCAGGCTGGTCATGCATGAAGCATAATCTCATCAAAGTGGTTTAAACTTCATGTTAGTGTATCTATAAAAATCACTTAATGACAAACATGGACACGTTAGGCATGCAGAGCAGTTGTGCCATGAGGAGGGTATGGTAAAGAAAACCCCATGCATATAGCACCAGACACCTCACAACTAAGAGGGTGGTGTTTCTGGTCTCTCCACTGGATGCAGATATCTTCCACTTTGACCTCTAGTTCTCCAAACTTCCCCACCTATGCATGCTGAATGGCTCTTCCCAAGTTCAGTTTTGACCATGCCATTTCTCCTCTCCAATAGGCTCCAATCCCATCTACCTGTTATGTAAATTCCAACAACATGCACACTGCACTGAGATCATTTCTCGGCATTTTCCAGCTTGCTCTTTACAGTACACCCACTACTTGAAGACAGTGGACTCCTGTAAGTTCTTAAAACGCGCCATGCTTATTCTGACACTATTGCTCAAAGCACTCACCTATTAAAAAGCCCAAAGCTAGGTATTTCTGATTTATTATTTTCTGGGCATGGAAACAAGTTCCATCCTCACAAATAATAAGAAAACTGACCAGAGATGTTGCCTCTTTGCAAACCAGGTAGTATCAGAACCACTCACACTAAATGTCACACGATGGCCCCACCCATTCCTCTCCTGTAAAAGACTGGCATGGAGAATTGGATACGTCCCTAGTCACACGATTTCTTTGCAAGATGTTTGTTTCCAATGTTTAATGAAGGCAAGTCTAACCTTGGGAGAGAAGGAGAGGGGAGAAGCAAAATAAGAAGTTCACAATTTGAAAAAAATATAAAAAGGAAACATAATTGGTTTAGAAGAAATTGTTCTTATTTTCTGATGCTCCTTTACTGTGGTTTGATCTAGGGGTATTTTTGGTTAGTTGCATGGTAGGAAGCTACAAGCCCAGATGTGTGTTCTTAGATTCATGCTGTGAGTCTGAGGAATGTGTTAGGTTGGCCAGAAGGTATGAACTTGGCACAACTTTGTTGCAGACTCGGGTATGTAGAAAGGTGTGCTTGGTTTTGAGAAATAGATGACCAGTTGAACCAAGCTTGACCAAGGTGTTTGCTATTTCAAGCATCCAGGTTGCTACCACGTACTAGCATAGTTCTGGGGTTACAGCGGGAGCTCAGAATTATGAGCACCATTTATACACCTCAAAGCAGAAGAAGCAATGAAGATACAAACACGAAAAAGAAAAATGCCAACCAGTATGTCTGTTATCCACCACAAAACAAACCTAGTTTCTGAGTATCTTCTTGAAGCTGTGTGGGGAGGAAGATACTGGAAAGATTCTAGTGCACATAAGATGGTAAATGGAAATTAATTGCACAGTGCCCATTATGACTAATGGAAGAATTACAGATGGCCACTGATATAGTAGTTATTTAGTGCACTGTCTTTACTGGCTCATCTAATAAACAACTGGAAAGAAAGAGAAAGAAAAAAGAAAGAAGGTAGATGATAGATAGATAGATAGATAGATAGATAGATAGATAGATAGATAGATAGATAGATAGATAGAAGTGATAGACAGACAGGCAGACAGACAGAGTATGTGTTTATGAAGCTATCTGCTACCCTGTTTGCCCACTGGATCTTTCATCATTTATATGAAAATCCTCTAACCTGGACTATTTGAAGGTGCTTAACTCTTTGGAAAGGTTATTGGACTTAAGAGAGGTAGAATGAGTTCTTGGTTATCACAGAGACAGAAGTCAGAGAGAAGAGTGTTTATGCTTAGAATATCATCTGTCCTGGTCTTGCTAGAAGACCAGCTGGAGTTAAAAGCTTTCTTGGAGTAGGTCATGAGGTCAGAGGAGTTCGGAAGCAGTGTCTCTCCCAGGATGAGTACTGACCCATTAGAATTCAACTATGCATTCCACACACACCTGCTCACAAGCCTGAAGGGTGTGGGCAGACCCTCACACAGTTGAGCCCAATGAACCCAAAGCTGGGGTCATCTTATGTTACATCAACCCTTTGTTTCCATGTTCCTGACCAGAGGCCAGACTGTAATGAGCCAGTTTCCCGGTGTCCTTTCACCAGGGTGGGAGCCATATTGAGAAAAAGATGCTCCAGAAGATGTTGACCCCTTCTCACAGAGGAGAGGCATTTTGCTTCTCCCCCCAAAAAAATGTAAAAGAAAAGAAGGCAGATTAGGTGATAAGCTGACCGATGTTTATAGCTCTTAGTAAGTCTGTGCTTTCTGCTCACAGCTCAGGATCCACGATACACACACCCTCACCCTCACCCTCGAATCTGGTTATATGGAACCCAAGCCTTTGCTGTTCCTTCCAAGTCTTCCCATGGCTACTCTCTTTCTAAATCCCCCTCTCTGCTGTGAGGAAGGCAGGTGGACATTGTCACCCTACTCTGGCTGGCTAGCATCCTGGAGCAGAATGCCATAAACGAAGTGATTAATGCATGGCCGACTTTTACTCCTCAGAGTTCCTGAGACCGGAAAATGCAAGACCAGCTTCTCTGTGGTCCCCTTTAGGACAATGCCAAGGAGGGACATTCCCTAGTGCCAAGTCCTTTTGTGAGGGAGCCACCCTCATGACTTAATCACTTCCCCAGAGTCCTCACAGTCCAACACCATCTCACTGCTGGGATTTCAAACGGGAATTATGGTAGCAACTCTTCAGTTTGTGGTAACCCTATATTGGATTCTTAATCTCATTATAACTAGTGACCCTAAATTATGGAACGTAAATATCTTCCATATCGGAAGGACAGAGGTTTATCCGGGTTTGGCTGAAATCAAGGTGTCCACGAGGCTGCCTACATCTTTTTGGGAGGGCCTAAGGGAAAACCTGTTTCTGGGCTTTTCCAAGACTTAGAGACTGCTGTGAGTTTTAGCTCCTAATCTGTATCTGTCTTCAAATTCAGACACAGCCTGTCCAGTGTCTGCCCTGTTCCTCATGGACACTGCATCTCTTCCCTGTCCTCTTTCCCACAACAGGAGACATTCATGTTTATTTGATAATCCAGTCTGTTGTCTGGTGAAGGCTAGCTGATTAACAATAAAAATTCCACCCAGAACTAGAATTTCCCCTTGCTTCATAACCTACCATACTTACACGGTTGGGAGATTGGAAGCTCTTTAGGGAGTCCCAGCTTTGTCTACTACACCTCCTTCTCCAGTGGCTTACTAAATTACTTGTTAACCAGGTCAGAGGGCAAGCTCAGACTCCACTTTACCTCCTGTGTTAAGTGCCTTAGCCTTATTGTGCTGTGTGTCAGGGGCAAGGTGAAGGAGAAAGAAGACACAGCTAGGCAAAGAGAAGAAGTTAGTGAAAACAGAAGCAGAAAGGAGCAGCAGGAGAAGGAAGGAGGGTGTCCTGCTGCCATAATGTACACTCCTCCATGAGTGGCTGTATCCTGACTGGCCATTTGCATCCTACTTCTATGGGAACATCCCTTCAGCAGTCTGGACTAGGGTGGACAACCCTTTTTGTGCTGGGTTTTTAGAATGATTTTGTTCTTTGGTTTTGCTTCCCCTCTTTCTCAATGTGAAACAGAAGGGTGGGGGGAAGTGGAGGTAGCAATTTTGCCAGGCAGGTAACTCCCCGTAATGATCCATCATCCCATGCCAGGTGGTCCCCAGACTAGCAGGGAAGAGAAAACCACAATAACAGTAATAAACGAGAAAAGAGCCCTCCAGGTAAAGACATAACAAGGAGCTGCAGCTGCTTCTGCCAGGGAGGTGGGAAGAGCAGGAGGGGGAATGCAGAAAAGGAAAGAGAGACAGGAGTCCAGAGGTTGCGGATGAGAGACAAGCGTCCGGAGGCTGCAGATGTCTATTTTACCTCAGTGACTGCTCTCGGTCAGTTTGTGCGTGCATGTGTGTCTGTACCTGTATATATGTGTGTGGGCTTTTATTCCTTACACAAGGAAAGGAAACACAACCCCACACACCTAGCTAACGTTTTGTTGTTGTTAGGGACACAGCAGCACATTTGTCAAAAGGTCCAACTGCCACGCGTGATTCCAGAGCTCCGGAAAGGATCCACCCCTACAGTGATTTAGATTAATCACTTCTCATTAAGAGCCAATAAACACCCTGCATTCAGAGTGCTCCTAGCTGCCACAGCCCACTGTCGCCATGTATGATTGCCAAAAGGGAAGGCAGAGGCACACCAGAGAGTTGTCAAATGTAATTTATAGGTTTTTAAGATCTAATCATTTTCTATAATATTAGATTAAATGACAGTCTATATTAAAGAGGAAATTACATTTCACCTTGCTTTATTCCTTCCCTCTCCCTTCCTAACGAGGGTTTTCGAAAGGGTCTAATCCCACAGCAAAGGGCCAGAAAATGTCCTTGACAATGTACTTGAGAAGAATTATACACAGGATGTTCCTGCACCCACCAGGCTGTCAAAAGAAGCAGAAGACATAAATGGAAAGTCCTCATAGCCGATCCACGTGTACTCCGGAGCCTCTCCTAACCTGCATTCCTCTACCTTGGCCTGAGTTGGGTCATCTTACCTGATCATGTTCACCAGAGCTTCCAGGTATTGACTTGGGTGTTTGTGGTGTTAAGGATCAGCCCGGAATAAACCCTAACCATACAGAATCTACCTAACAGAATAAACCGTAACCATTTCATCACTATGGAACTAGACTCAAACAGACCTTGCTTTTGCAGCTGGACATTCAGCCCTGAAGTCAGCCAAATGACTTGCATGCATTTATTGTGGCTCTACCTATATGATGGAGGCTGCTAAGAAGACAAAGATGAGGGGGAACCAGTGCAAACCACTACTCACTTAGTTCCTCAGCTGCAGAGTTCAAGTTTTTCTCCAAAACCACGATAGTTTCTACCACCACTGCTACCACTACTGTGGCTTGGGGAAAAGGAGAAATAATATTTAGAAACTTCTTATTGCATGTTACATTCACAAGTGAGTGTAGAGGCTTTGCTGTCCATCCTGGGCCTCGCTGTGTTTCTGCATAGTTATACTGAATCAAGACATGGAGAACACAGAATCTGTTCTGGGTAAGGAGAAGTGTCACCCAGAAGGCACATCCAGGATGGAAGATATAAAGATGAGAATGAAGCCTGATGGTCGTGGTAGCAGAAGTACGTCCACGATGTCCACAGCACATGAAGGGAGCAGTGAGAGAGTCAAGTGCGGCTGTGCTGTATTTAACATTCAGAATGCCAGACTGGAGAGCACAAATTCCGTCATATGGTACTTTCGTAATTTCTTTCACTGGTTCCAACAGAACTTTCTCTCGCCTTGTCCTAGGATCACTGGTGGAAAGTGTCACCCAATTCTGTCTCTCAAACATGCTGCTTTCCCACTTGACAAATCACTAGTGAGGTCACTCCTCCCCCTTGGGAGCTCCTCTTTCTACAGTATATTGTGAAGCCCCATCAAAGCCAGAGCCAAACAACCCCTCGACTAAGAAGGCGCCATTAATTGTCAGCACTTCTGATGCTTTTTATATACTTGAACAAACACATGCACCCTCACACATGTAAATCTGCACCCGTGCACACATGCACAACTGCAAAAATGTAAAACAAGAGTAGGAAAATTTCACTCCTGCACATGTAACTAAATGAGTACAAACCAGATAAACAAATACATACTCACACATACACATAGAAGTACTGCTTACAAAATATGACCCAAACGTAAGGAAATAGCCCAAGTATTCATTAATGGAGGAATGGCTAAACAAACTGTGGTATAGCATGGAACATTATCTAGCCATAAAAAGAAATGGAGTATTGATACATGCTGTAATACGGATGAACCTTAAAAATATTATGAAGAGGAGAAACAAGCCCCGCACAGTAGGGCACGTGCTATTTGCCTCCATTTATGTGAAGTCTCCTTGGGTACAGATAAATGCATGGAGTCAGAACCTAGCCACCGAGCATGTGACTCTGTGAGGGTTGTAGACTATGGGGATGAGGTAAAGGAAGGAATGTTGGACGTAGACAGAGGCAGTAGCTGAATGTCATGTGGTGTACCAGGCCTTATCATTTGCTTTGAGAAAGCTTCAGTGTTTGTCTTGTGTCTCAAAAGACAAATAAACCTAAGGGGATGACATGAACTTAGAGATGCTTGTAAATACAGTTTCCTTGTAACTGGTCTGATAATAAATTCATTGGTTGAAGGAGAAAACCAACACTTTTGATATAGTTGATCTAAGGAGGTATAAAGGGCTCAGACCACCATCACTGAGAAGCCTCAAAGCTGTGGGCGTCGCACAGTCCCTTGATCGTCAGTCATGTGACATGCTGCTTTCTTCTCACTGTTCCCAAGTCCCAGTGCAGGCTGATGCAAACCATAGTCCCGTAAGCCCTCTTTTTTTTTCCTGAAAGATTAGCATCACCAAGAGGTTTAATTAACAAGCAGAGGCCCCTGTTGCCTCCGAGCTGATCTCAGATGCTCTCATTTTAAAGAATGGTGCTGTAGCACTCGCTTTATACAGCTTTATGAACCATGTGTTATAAAAGTATCTCACCCATACGGCTCTTTAATACCATGGCAGCGCGCTCCATTCAATCCCATAAAATCCCAGCAATATTTAAGTGTTAAAGGTGACTTTCACTGTGATATTTATTATTGGATAATGAAAAATGGCATAGATAGCCTTCAAAGCCCCCAAGCAATGGCATAAGCTATGCCTTCTAAGCTTTTAATAACAAGACCACCATATTTCCTGGCTGTGGTACAGATCTTCAAGGGTGCCTCCTGAGCTTCCCTCGTGGAAGCCATGAGGGTTCTTCAAAAGTTTTCTTCTTATTGACTCCGCCCCACACTAGACAAAGGAAGTTGATTGGTGAAGTGTATGGAGCATCCTTCTCCTCCAAACTGATGAATGAGATAACTTTGTCTTCCAGATCTGACCAAGAGTTCTCTGAGATTCTCAGTTGTTGGGTTGTGTTGGCCCTCATCTGAGCTGCCACAGGGCATGGCTGACTGGGGAGGCAGGACAAGGGGGCTTATCCCACTCCACCACGAGGGCAGGGATGCTGGGCTGTAGGGGAATGCAGAGACACTGCTCAGGGGGTGGGAAAGCGCAGTCTGAGGCGTAGGAAAGCCGGACCTGGTTCGGGGCTCCTGGACCTGCAATGAGGCTGGAGCTGTGGGGTTCTTAGGCTCTTGGACATCTAGGTGCCTCTGGGAGTTGCAGAAGACCTGAGAACAGAGGGGCTGCAGGGAAAGGAGAACCCCGGCTGGTCCCAGCAGAAATAGTTCAAGGCTTGAAGGCAGCAGGTTTGGTGGTGGTTGCAGCTGGGAGTGTGAAGAGGCCTTCGATGGGAGACTAGGCTGTGGCTCTATAGGTGAAGGCCTTCTCCATGGCTCCCCAAGGTGGATCTCAATCAAGAGAGGCAGTCCATGGTTCCAAAGAGTTTATTATTGTCATGGCGGAAAATGGATGCCTAAAACCATACCCCACTTCTCAGTGTGGGCCTGAGATTAAATACCTTTTACAGGGAGGAGTGTCTGGGAAACTAAGCTTATTGGCACATCCTCTGGACCTCTAGGTACCTCATTGGCATGGTGAACTCTGGTCTTTATTTTTTTTTTTGGAGTTTGGTTTGTTTTGGTTTGTTTTGGTTTGTTTTGGTTTTTCAAGACAGGGTTTCTTTGTGTAGCCCTGGCTGTACTGGAACTCACTCTGTAGACCAGGCTGGCCTCAAATTCAGAAATGCTCCTGCCTCTGCCTTCCAAGTGCTGGGATTAAAGGCATGTGCCACCACAGCCCAGCTGAGAACTCTGCTTTGAGACTACCTGACCACTGGCCACATCTCTGAGATATTAGAGATGTTTCATCTACATATGGAAAGGGCTTGGGACTTGCCCTTGTGACTGATGGCCATAAATCTATAGAAGGCTGCAGCTATGTGACAGGGGCCTAATGCTGGGAGCAGGCAAAGCTCCTACCATCCCTTCAGGGTTTCCAGGGCTTCAAGCCTTTAGCTCGGTCTTACCAGCCTTCCTCTCGTGGTCCTCAGCCCAACACTTGGTCTGCCTGCCCTTGCTCTGCTGGAGACCACAAAGAATCCAATGCAGAAGGCAGTCAGAACCCACTGCACATGCTCCCTGTGTCCCTGGATTGAGCTCCTTCCTGTTGCTCAGCTGCAGCTGCTGGGCCCTGTCATCCCTTCTCTCAGTATTCACCTCCTCTTGACTGTGGCTGTCTCGGTAAACAAGGTTGATGTCTTTTAGTCTTCTTACCCACAGTATCCAGTGTCTGGGATAATGCAGATGTTAAGAGATATCTTATAATCCAAAAGAGTTAACTTACTCTAAGAAAACTCCTACAGAGCAGAAAGGAAAAGCCAAGATGATGTGTATTAAGTGTGCAGCTACACAGTGTGTAATAGCCCAGTGAAGCCTGGAACAGTCTAAAGTGCTTGCTAAATATCATGTGCTCCTGATCTATCCATATCCTAAAATAAGGTGAAGATCTTAGACCTGCCTTTAGAAAACACTCTGCAACACTCCAGCCCAGTTGTAAGTGCCACTACTTTAGCCAGCTTTCTTTCTACCTTCCAGCTCTGTAAAGAAAAAAAAGTACAGTGCCAGTGTTTCATAGCACCTTTACCAGTGATAACATTTAGGGCACTTCGGCTAGTTAAAAAGAGCTGGAAATTCAGCTTCGACATCTATCACAATGGGTCAGTTTCTTCAGACCATTAAGAGATCAATAACTACTGCAGATGAAGATGCAGCACGGGGGCAGAGCTAATCACATATGAACCAAGACACCATGGTTAACCATCCTCCTCAGAATAGCTTTTGACTTCCCGCTACTCTGACAGAGGTAGTGTGCCCAATGATTCCCCTTTGTAAGGTCATGATACAATAGCTTTGCTATATATCCGAGAAGATCCATGTCTTACTTGCCCTACCCCCAAATAAAAACCTCCTCAACCCTACATTTTTGAATTTCTGAACATGACCAAACTCTTCATCACATGGCCCTAAAGCAATTAGCCTCAGCTGTGGAACAGTGAGCCGCTCTCTTTCAGGCTTGCTCCACAGTCAGTCTGAAGAATAGCAATGAACCCGACTGAGCTCTTCTCCTTGATTCTTATGCAACAGTTATCATCCATGTTACCTAACATGTTTTCATGAATTTACTTCCCTCTCTTGATGTCCTGCCTAGCATAAAATAACATCCATCGAAAGGGAAACAAGGGACTATCTGAGGCTGATGTATGCTCATACCTCAGGCTATAGGAGCAGACATATCAGAAGAAGATATATATATATATATATATATATATATATATATATATATATCTTCTTATACACACACACACACACACATATAACATATATGTGTAATAGGAGTTAATGGAAAAGAGAGGCATGGATTCACAAGGAGGCTTATATGGTAGTGTTCTAGGGAGAATATACATGCATAGAAGGGAAAAATGACATAATTATATTATAATCTCAAAAACTAAAAGAAATGGATGTGTTTTTAAGGGTGAGCACAATACTTAATCTAGGCACAAGAAAAAAAATGGTAGGAGCATCAAAATGAGTTCCTGCATAACAAGCGAATGCAAACTACAAGGATCACAAAAGCAGATCTAAAGAAGTTAAAGAGGTCAACGTAAGCCTAAAGAGAGAAAAGGCACACTTCAGAACAAAACTTTCAAATACACGTCCAAACCACTGAAGACCTTGTGAGAAGGCAGCTCTATTCAGTCCAGGCACTAGTTGCTTTTACTGTTGCTGCAAAACAATACTTAGCCAAGCTCATTTGAGGAATGGAGCGCTTGTTCTGATAAGTCACAGAGGAAGGCAGGGCACAGAGTGACAGAAGCTTGAATCAGCTGATCACATCCAGAGACAGCAGCAGGGACTTCAATACCAGCTATCAGGGTGCCCTCTCCCTTTCAGTTCCTCAGGGGCCCACACCCACAGAATGGTTCCACCCATGTTCAAGGTTCACCTAAACCTTTCCAAAAAGACAAGAACGTACCCAGAGATTTGTTTCCATCAAATAAATCAAATTCAAGTTATCTGCAACTGAAGAATATAACCAATCAAGTTGATAATAAAGATTAACTGTCACAATGTCAATGCTGCTGTCTAGGCGCCATGTGTGAGAGCCATTGTGTAGCAGGATGTTAAACTTAATCAGGTGACTGAATATTAGGAATTACTTTAGGGCTAACCTGCTTAATAACTTGACTAAGCAGTCTCTCTGAACCTAAGGGAATAATAATAATTATTATTATTATAAATATATTATTACATATGAAAAATAATGAATAATTATATTAGTAGTTTCACTTGCTTTAGTAAAGGATGAAAGAGATAACATATATAAGGTTACACACATGCACTCACACACACACACACACATACACACACACACACACACACATATACACGCACACACATCTTTAACTACTGAACTTTTCCCTGCTGCATCATGGGTCTCCTCTGAGTTGTTCTCTTCTGACCTTTCACTTTGGTCCCACAATTGTCATGCAAATATGATTATCCCAAATATATTTTGGTGAAGCATGCAGCGAACCAGACAGCAGTGTTGGGGGTACACCTTTGACTGGGGACAGAAGAAGACAGTAAGCTGAGCTTGTCCTTAAGGAACTGTCCACTGAAGAAGCCAAAAGCAAGGCTCAGCAGTTAAGAGAGCCACTGCTCCTGTGAAGGACCTGAGTTCAGTACCCAACACATACAAGCAGGATGCCACTGCTCCTGTGAAGGACCTGAGTTCAGTACCCAACACATACAAGCAGGATGCCACTGCTCCTGTGAAGGACCTGAGTTCAATACCCAACACACACAAGCAGGATGTGCATAGCCACCTGTCACTCCAGCTCCATGGTCTTCTATGCCCTCTTCTGGCCTTTGCTAGTCATGTGCACAAAGCTGTGGATGTACACACATACAAACACACACACACACACACACACACACACACATACAATCTAAAGTAAGATATTATTTTAAAATAAAATTTCCATCCAGTAAGAAAGGAGAACTTCAGTCTAAAATAGCATGCATTTAATGGTCCGTGCTAGAAACTACACGGGGAATGTGTCCGGTGTACTATAAACATAATGACAGATTAGTGAGAAGTAAGATGGTAGTTCAATACATAGTTAGATAAACTACAAGTGAAATATAGTGCCTGAGTCCACTTGAAATGTCTGGAGGGGCTATGGAGAAACAATTACTCCTCTATAGACAAGAATGTCAGGAAGCAGCCTTCAGAATGATATCAGTGTCACTTACATGTTCCAGACGCCAAATTACTTTTCTGAAATAATTAATATTTAAGTATGATACTTTTAGAGGCCGCTAAGGAAACAGTCAGTTGCCTATCAGCTCTTTGGTTTTAACCTTAATAGGCTCAGGTGTCACCTGCAAAACTGGGCAGGCTAGTCAAAATCACTGTCATGTGCTCTACAGGTGGTAAAGACCCTCTAAGGAGAGCAGAAACCTGCTTTCCCCAGCCCACTCCCTCCCTCCAGAACAATTTCCCAGTCTAAGTCAACGAATAGAAGGTTGTTCTCTGAGCCTCTTGTGCTGGCCTTCCTATCCCATTCAGACAAAAATCTCTAGAAGCTTCTCTTCTAAAAGTAGTGTATAAAACCAGATTCATTATCTGCAACTGCAGAGTATCCACAATGATGCCCTTTAAAATAATCAAAATCACGTTATTCCCTGTGCTTGCTCCCCCAGCTATATGCTAAGAATTTCTTTGACATGCATGGTTTCATTTCACCCTCATAGATTCTGTAATTTAATCCCTGTCAACTACAGCATGAGAGTAACATTCAGATGTATTGAGGAATGTAGACAAAACTACAAAGCTAGTGATAACACCACAGAAACTACCATCAGATGTTTCTAACCCAAGACCTGAGAATGGCTCCCCTGAAGTTGCAACATTGTGTCAAAAGTATCCAAGGCAGGGTCTCTCACCAGCTGTAGTTAGGAGTCACACCCGGCTCCATGGCAATTGGTGGCCTTTTGAAGAGGATCTTGAACAGAACAGAAAGTTAGCAGAGAACTGAGCAGATGGCTGCTGCAAAGGCGAGGAGTGGCAAATGGGAAAGCAGTTTGTCTCTGCTTTCTGCTGGCTCCTTTCTGCTCACTGCTCAATTTCTGCACAATTTCCCCTGGAAATTGTTATATTTGTTGCAACCTCTGAATTTTGAATTAGTTCTACCTATGAGAACTTTACCAGCTGAAATGAAATAGGCTTGCCCAACCTAACCCTACACACACACACACACACACACACACACACACACACACTCACACACAAACACACGGAACTTTTGTACACTGAATTGTATTCCTCAACCAGCCTATGCCAGCTTTGCTTGACATGGATATTCAATGTGCACATGAAAGTTTTTCTGCTCTCTGTTCTTTGTCAAATGAGTAATGATCTGCAGCTGATGAGTGAGACACACCAAGGAGCTGGAAAAATCAGTTTTCCTTATTCTGTTCTCTACCCACGCAGAAACTCAAGCCCTCCAAAGTCTATAGACAAAACTGCTTATGGACAGAATGCTGCCTTAAACATGCTCTTCCGCCCACTCAACAAACTCCGATGAGCAAAGATACAAGAACTAGTCTACATCAGATTTCTGCTCTTCCGTCTATATTGTCAAAACATTCCTACACCAGAACATCCAGAGTTCTCTATTATCTATCCTGCATTAAAGAAAATTAAAATATTGGCTACAAGAATTCCAAAAGATGGGGTGTCAAGCTACTTAAAAAGTAGAAAGCGGAAGCCCCATTTTACTTCTTTTCTTAGTATAACAGACTTTGTGTTTTCTCTGTTAAAGTGCTGCATTTTACAAGGAAATAAAATTCAGTTCACCTATCATCCTCTTGGATTGTCTACTAAGACCAAAATTCTAGTTTCCCAGGCTCAAACTACTTCTCAACCCAATTTTCATTCCTTAGGACATATAAGTGAAGACCTCTTTACCAGCCATGTCTCTCCACTGATGCTCAGGTGCAAGCCTGTGAGAAACACTACATTTTAAAAGCAAAACAAACATAAACATTTGAAAATTGATTTCTCTCTCACATAATATATCCTGATTATGGTTTCCCCTCCCTCCACTCTACCCAACCCCTCCCCACCTTCCTTCTCTTTCTGGATCCAATCCTTTTGTGTTTCTCATTAGAAAACAAACCTGCTTTTAGGAGATAATAATAAGATAAAATATAATATAATAAGGTAAAATGAAAATTAACACATCAGCATTGTATAAAACAAGCCAAAGGAAGGGACAGATCCAAGGAAGGGCCTAAAAACAGACTCACTTGTTCACACTCAGGAATCCCATAACAGCTCTAAACTAGAGGTCATAATGTATCCACAGAGGTACTGTGCAGACCCGGGCAGGCCTTGTGCATGCTGCTTCGGTCTCTGTGAGTTCACAGGAGTTTGTTTTTCTCTGGTTGATTTAGAAGACCTTGTTTTCTTGGTGTCCTCCATCATCTCTGACTCTTACACCACTTCTGCTTCCTCCTCCAAGGAATGCCCTAAGCTCTGAAGGGAGGGATTTGATGGAGACATCCCACTTAAGGCTGAGTGTTCCAAGGTCTCTCACTCTCTGCACAATGTCTGTTCTGGGTCTCTATATTTGCTTCCATCTGTAGCAAAAGGAAATTTCTATGATGATGGCTGAAGAGGCATGGATCTATCTGTCTATATGAGCAGAATATACAGGGTTTCCTTCTTCTTTTATTTATTTATTTATTTATTTTAGTACTATTTGGTTTTGCCCGAGGTTCTTAGGCTAACTACATTCAGGTTCTTGGTCACCCAAACAGAGCCTGGTATAGGTTCCATCTCAAGGACCAGGCCTTAAGTCAAATGTGCTCTTGGTTGGTTACTCCCACAACCTTTGTGCCACCATTGTTCTACCTGTCTATCAGGTAGTATACCATTGTAGATAAAGGGTTTGTGCCTGGCTTGGTTTTCCTTTTCTCTTTTGGTAGCATTCAGAGCATCTTCCTACACCAAAGATGCTGGATCATAGGGGCGAAGGCTCTATGTAGGCATCAGCCTGATGTCGCCATGTTCAGTGAGCTGTTTAAAGCAATGGGACCTTGCTATAAATTTGTGGAGAGCATCCTCAAATTGTTTTTTGTTTTGTTTTGTTTTTTCAAACATATCAAGTTTAAATCAAGCTAACATTCAATTTTTGCATCTAGAGCAGGGAGGGAATTATACATACCTACTGATATTTAAGCATTTTTAAAAACAAATTTAGCTGCTACTGTCAAAAGTTGGGTAGTCATCATATGGCTGTCTTGAGCAGTGTGTGACTACAAACTATGGATAACAAAGAAAGCACTTGGTTTTTCTTATATTCTAGAGGGCAGACTTTTTTCCTACCAATTAGCTTGATTTAGGTTAAGTTATCATTAGCATGAACTGTACTCTTTGACAATGTAATATTTATTGGATGGTTTGAAGGAGAAGAGGCTGGCAACAGAGACTAGGAGGTCAGCAGACTGTGACTAAATACCTCCCCTCATCATTCCACTGTGTATAATCAATACTGTGGTAATGGAGGACACGCTGGGCTTGAAATATGCTGAGCTGCTTGATAACCTCTAAGAAAAGGCAAATCTAATGTTAATTCACTCACTTTCTCAATGATTGTCCTCTGGAAGAAGTTCCCTCTCTTAAACTCGCTTCTCCTAGAGCCATTAGGCATGCATGGGCCAAAGAAAAAGAAGCTCCTATATACATCTAACCTCATGCTTACCCCATGGGGGCAGGCCTCTATGTGTGTCTTCAGTGCCTGACTTCCTGAGGATGATGCCAAGCAAATAAAGCCATTTGACAGCTCAGTTCTCAACAGAACCAATTCTTGGTAAATACTCCCATATCAACAGCCTTGACCATTTTCTAAAATCACCTACATGGTTCTTTGTCTTTATCACTTTCATGCCAAATTGAGTGACCATGTGATGTCAGAGACTGGCTCCACATGACCTTGAGCCAGTCTCCTTCATCTTGCTTCAGGCATCCACATCTGATAAGACACTAACAGGGTGAAATTCTTACTTTCTTACTTTGATTTTACCCTTTGCAATTTCCTTTGGACATTATAAAACTGTGTATTTAAACACAAAATTTAAAGTGGGGCACAGATAAATCCCTTGGAATGAAGAAGGACCTAAGCAATCAACACAGAATCAGGGAGCCTTCAGCGTCCAGGGAACCTCATCAGACAAACAGTTGGACAGTGTGCATCTGGGAAAAACATGAGGGCTATATATTTGTTACTTGTCTTTCAGTCCCAGCCCCCTAAACATCTTATGTTTTTACCTTAACAAAGCTTGTTCTGGTATCTAGATAGAAGTGGCTTTATACTTTGAACCCACATCCTCAAGATATTCATCTTACTTTTCTATTGTTGAAGCAAAGCCCTGTGACCAGGGGATTTATAAAAGAACACATTTAACTGGGGAGGGGGGGCTCATGATTCCAGAAGGTTGTGTCCCTGACGATCATGGTGGGTGCTTGGCAGTAGGCAGGCAGGCATGGCACTGGAGCAGTAGCTGAGAGCTTACATCTTATGTGAACACAGGAGGTGTCGGGGTCCTCCTCGTCCAGCAAGAAAGACGCAACGACACGAGCTCTTCCTTTTTGCAGTGTATTTCAGGACCCTTTTACAATGCTTCTCCCTCCTGCTCTATCTTGTCTGTTTCTCCTCCTGCTCTAATCTTAATGTTTTCTGCCTCCTGCCTCTCTGGAGCTTACTTAAGCTCCGCCTCTTGGCCCACCCTTGGCTGTTGAGTACTCCCAAGCTTAGCCAATCCCAATGGGCCATGTAGCAAAAGCAGATAGATCACCAGATGTAGAAGCAACCAATAGCAGTAGCTCAGCCAAATAAGGGCTTTGTTTACGAGGCCTCTCGCTCAGGGCTCGGCTCTCTACAAGGAGGCAGAAAGTTAGCAAGCTGACTGGGAAAGGTGTGGGCTTCTGAAACCTCCTAGCTGACTCCCATCGACATGATTCCTCCAACAAGGCCATACCTCCTAATTCTTCTCAAATAGGTCTACTAACTTCAGAGGAAGCATTCAAACACATGAGCCTAGTGAGGACATTCTTACTCAAGTCACTAAGGTTTGTGAAACCATAATTCTAATGTTAAGTCACGAGTTTTGTCCTTGGAAGCACACCTGAGTTGATGACATAGCCCAACAATTGAAGCCAGACTGCCCATCCATGAAGGTACTTGCACTTCTGCATTCAGTCATTTTGCTTGTAGATTCAATGTGTCTCCCTTGAAAGGGAAGAGATGAAGATCTTCTCTTCTAACCCCTGTATTCCCAGAAACTTCCTTTACTCTAGGAGGAAAATCCTTTCTTTATTATTCCTAGAGAGCAGTGAACTGTCCCCTTAATATATAAATTATAGTATCATGGACACTTCTATTTTTCCTTGACACAGAATCTTATTTGTTCGGTGTGAACCTGAATCCAACAGAGCCCTCCCTTGGTTAACTATACCCTCTCTCCCTTCTCTCTTACTAGAATGAGAGCTGTGTCTAGTTTAGAGGATGTACCACTGCTAACTTTCACAGGCCATATCTCTTCTTTTTCTAGAACAAGAGCTCAAGGTCTTGCACCATGGAGGGTAACACTCCATGACTGCTCCGTTCAATACAGTCATCTCCTCAGTTATCTGCATTCATATGATTTTTGCTCTTCTGTATTTACAAAATAAAAATGAACAATCTGGAAGCTCAGAGCTAGGAAAGATCACTTATTTCTACAAAACTTTTGGAAGCCTACCAAGGAAACATGAACCTATTAACTCCACATAAGAAGACATATTCTTTGATATCCCTGCTTCCTTAAGCCATATGTGATAGATTTTGATATAGGTCAAGAGAAGAAAGATGGTGTCAATTAACTTTACATCCAAGTGGAGGTTGTGGGCAAGGCAAGAAGCACTGGGATGTGTGAACACTCTCAGAGTTTCTGGTTTTCCATGAGATCATGCACTCAGCAAGGCATTCTATAGGCAGGCAACCTCATGCAACAGCAAGAGGCTTTGCATGTTTGTGAAGAGGTCTGGATGCCCTGTTCCCATGTCTGTGACATGCCAAAGCTTCTGTGACAGGCTGACGATGCCAATGCTGTAGCAAACAATTTTATTTTTTGCTAGTAACAGAAACAGTCATGGCCCCAGCACAGCCACATAGTGTACACTGTAGATGTAGAGAATATGAAGCAGACAGGGATGGTCTGCTGGAAGCCATTAAACAATAGGTGAAGATGAACACAACTCTCGCAAAAAATACTAAGCATCAAACACTGCAGGCTTTCCTACAGGTGTCTTCAACAGCCCCAACTCCCTCCTAAGACCAATAGTAGCCACCATCACCGCCAACAGCTGACCTTTATTGTCCTGATTTGTGTGGCAGACACTGTGCTAAGCACTTTGGGGGGCTGTCTTATATAATAACCAACAAGGTCATAATTAAAACCACCCCATTTTATAGACAAGAACCTAATCAATGAACCCAAGGGACATGTCCAAAATAACTGTCAGGAAGTGGTAAAGTCAGGATTAGACCTCAGGTCTTCATGCAGCTAGAGTAGGAGTTCAAAACATCATGACAAATGGCTGCAAAATGCCACCTATGTGAGTCAAAACTCATTCATACAGCATTCTGAAGTGCTCAGTAAGCCGTTTCAATATAACCAATGTGCCAAGTATGTGTAAAGCAAACGTTTTAAAAACAATTCTGCTGTATGCCTGAATGCATAATTTCATAAAAATATGTTTAACAAACCCTATGCACCTAATTTTTAAATGTGTATGGCTCTACATTAAAGAATAAAAGAAAACTGCTATGTGTCAACATACATAACATACACAAATCGGAGTACACAGCATGGCAAGCTTTTATAGGTGGATTTGCCTGTGTCTTCATTTCTGCCATGAAGACAAAACACATAAGCAACATCTCAGAAATGCCTTCTGTCTCCCCTATCCCAAAAGTATCCATTGGTCTCCTCCAAAGAACATTGATTCCTTTCGACTATTTTAAATTGTTATCAAACAGGGTCATAGAGTACACTTTCTTTATTGTCTTAATCTGACTCCGACATTTCACAGCTCGATATTCTATGAGAATAGCACACCATGTCACTTACATAATACAAGTCATTCACTCACTCTCATCAATGGATAGAATTGTATATAAAAAAAACCTCCATGACTTGTTAATATATTACTACTGATTGACATTTAGGCTGTTTCTGGATTGTGAATTGTATTCCTACTGTAATGGTTTGTACATGCTTGGGTGAGGGAGTGTCACTATTAGAAGGTGTAACCTTGTTGGAGTAGGTGTGTCACTGTGGGCATGGGCTTAAGACCCTCATCCTGTAAGCCAGCCCCAATTAAATATTGTTCTTTTTTTTT
>NW_022196904.1:179700502-179751455 GCF_008632895.1 Mastomys coucha | reverse complement strand
TGCCTCTGCCTCCCAAGTGCTGGGATTAAAGGCGTGCACCACCACCGCCTGGCTAAATGTTGTTCTTTATAAGGCTTGCCTTAGTCTTGATGTCTGTTTGCAGCAGTAAAACCCTAACTAAAACACCCACCAATATTTTCTGCATGTCTTTCAGTGAACCCAAGTAAGCATTTCAGTATGATGTTTATCTCAGAGCTGACCTGTTGAGTCTTAAGATGTATGTATATTAAGATTTTCTAAAACTATTGCTTTTCCAAAGAATTCCACACAATTTACCCTCAGCATCATTTCAAGATATCTGTCATGTCATAACCTTGGCAGTGCTTGGCACAACACAAAATTTGTTGTATTATGGTCAGTATAGATTTTTAAAAGGACACTTTACCTGATTTTAGGCCTTCATATAATCTCTCTATTTTAGCTAATATGTCTCAGAATATTTCCTTTGTAGTTCTGATACCAATGAAACTGAACTAGTTTTTATATCTACTATCCATTTATATAGTTCCTTTTGGGAAAAGAAATGTTGAATTCTTGTCCTCATTTGCTTTTTATTGCTGTGATAAATACCATGACCAAAGCAATATGAGGGAGGAAGGGTTTACTTGGCTCACATGTCCTCATATCACTGAAGGAAGCCAAGACAAAAACTCAAGCAATGCAGGAGCCTGGAGGTAGGAACTGAAGCAGAGACCGTGGAGGAGAGCTGCTTATGGGCTTGCTCAGCCTGCTTTCTTATACAACGCAGGCCCACCTACCCAAGGGAGGCACTGCCCACACTGTGCTAGGCCCTCCCATATCAACAATTAATCAAGAAGATGCCACACAGGTTTGCCTAAAGTCCGTCTAATAGAGGCAATTCCTCAACTGGCTTTCTCTTTTCCCAAGTGACTCTAGTTAGTGTCAAGTTGACAAAAAAAACTAATGAGCACAGTGCCCTTTGCTCCTTCTAGTTTCAACCCCATGCTTTTTCTTAGTGAAGTCCCTATGGAGTCTGGGAATGAGTCTCTGTGAGATGTACACCCCGCAACTCTTTTCTCTTCATACGTACACAGCTCTTGTTGAGCAGTTCCTCCTGTCTCCGGAGCCTAGTGTAGCAATCTTTCCTTCACCGTCACACTGTGGTGCATGCAAGGAATCTGCCCATGTAGGAGTCAAAAAAGATTAACTTGTGCTTTGGCTGAAAAGCTTTATGCACTCCACTCTCATGTTTATATCTGCAATCTATCAGAAATGGGCTTTTGTGAGAGTGAGAGAAGTCAAGATTCCTTTTCTAATACTAGTATATTCAATAGGCAAAGCTGTACATTTAACAAAGCATACTTCTCTTTGCTTTTCAATGTTTCCTTTTGGCATAAATTCCCTTTTGAATTTTATTATTTTTCCTGGATTGTTTTTCTGTTTTTATACTAACGCCATACTATCTTAATTACTGAAGCTCTATATAAGATATTATATCCATTGTATGTATCATTTTCCTAAGTTTCCTTTGAACATGGTCTTATCTCTGGCTTGAACTGTAGTTCGATGGTAGAGTGTATGCTTAGCATTCTAAGGTGCCTGTGTCGAGGCTCCAGCTTCAAAGTACATCCGAAAACACTGTCCTAACTATTCAAGGTTTTGTTTTGCTTTTTGATTTCTGTATTTTGTCTTCTTTCCTTTATTTTTTGGAGAGAGGTTATGCCTCTTTTGTTTCTAGACTGTATAGCTCAAGCTAGTCTCCAAGTCACAATTCTTCTTCTTCAGCCTTCATAGTGCTTGGACCACCAGCATGCCACAATGTTCAACCACAATTATATTTCTTTATGAGTTATATTTATATGTCTTTATAAATTTTAGAGTAAACTTCCAAATTCCATGTGCAAAGCTAACATGCTAGCACATCCCTAGAATTCCAGGACTTGGGAAGTAGTAGCATGTGTGTCTATGAGTTTAAGCCCAGCCTGCTCTAAATATCAAATTCAAGGCCAACCAGACCTTCAGAGGGAGACCCTGTCTCAAAACTAACAAACAAAATTTCAAAGTCTAATCCACTGAACTTAGATTGGGTTTGTTTTTAAGCAACAGATATGACTTGGGGGAAATTAATCCCCAGTATTAAGCCTCTAAACATAGTTCTATCTCTCCCGTATCTGTGGAGAGGTCTCACTCATCATTTGCTATTTATTATATTAGTGTGTGTGTGTGTGTGTGTGTGTGTGTGTGTGTGTGTGTCCAGCATAGAAAGGCTTATTATCCTTTGGGACAGTATCCTGTAACCTGGTCATGTTCACACAGGATTCACCTCCTAGAAGCTCTTTTGACTTCACACACCAGATTATCCTCATTTTCTCTTTCATTTACATTAGAATAATAACTTATATTTTATATTCTTAATAATAAGGTAACCTTGCACTCTTGAAATAAAGGCAACTTTGTTAAAGTATATATTTTAATCTGTTGTTGGATTTCCCTAGGCATGGGCCACATAGTTATAACCCTAACATTTGAGAAGCAGAGGAAGGAGGATCAACGGTTCAAGGGCACTCTCAACTTCATAATGAATTTGAGGCTAGCCTGGGTTACATGAAACGCAGTCTGGAGATATGCAGAGTATTAAGATTATAAATATAAAATTATCGTAAACATTTGTTGTATTTAACTAGCTACAGTTCTATTAAAGATGGTTGATATATGCCAATAAAGGGATTACTCTAATTTCCCATCCTGCAGTGTCATTCTGGGGTTTGGTGTCAAGGCTGTACTGTCTTCACAAACCTGTGATAATTCTTCTCCTTCTCTGTCCTCTGGAAGAATTTCTTCAGTGCCTATAGCACTTAAGTTTTCATATTTAGAAGACGATAGCATTGGGTCTTATGATTTCTTTGTGGGAGGACTTCCACTTACAGCATTATTTAATAAATACTGAGCTCCAAATTTCAATATTCTGAAATATTTCAGCAACTCCTCTAGGAAGCTATGCTGTCTGGCTTTTAAATTTTATGAAAAATGCTGAGCAGAGGTTCTTTCGTTAACGCCCATCAATTTGTCAGCACCATTGTTTCAGACCTTTAAACCAAATCTCCTCCTTGACACTCACCCTATCTATTGAGCTGTCTTTCCAGTAAACATGATTACTAAAATGCATAGAATAGAAAAATACAATGGAAGGAAAGGGACAATATCTATTCTTGTAGAAATACGTCAAGGACTTAACAGAAAAAGTAATTTCTTAACTATGAGCTAAATTCAGATTTGCTATAGCAACATATATAAACAAGCAACCAAGGCTTTATCCCCCAGTGGCGACTTAGAAACTTTTTGAGATTCTTACATCAGGACCAAAAGAAGAAGAGAAAGCCTTAGATTTGGAACTCCACGTTACAATCCTCTTTACCTCTCCATGGTCTAGCCCCACCCAGAGACTGCAGGGGTTCCCCGTTTGAAAAATGTCAAAAGCCTAAAACATGTGTTAAGTGGTAGAGCTGCAGGTCTGAGCATGAGAGGGAGCGCCCAAAGGAAAGATCCATAAACAGGTGCCTTGCATGCCTCTGCAGATGGTAGGTGAAGTGGGTGGCTGCCAGAGACCTTAAAATGTACGCAAGGGCTATATAGACAGGAGCAAAGTCACTTTCCGAGTCAGCTACCTCTGAATGGACCAGACACTCAGCAATGGCCAAACATGGAAGAAAAAGAAAAAGCCAGATTCTCCCAGGTTTGCCTGATCAGATAGAATAAGGATTGTCAAAAAGATTAACTTACATAAAAAAAAATTAATCAATAATTCTAATAGATAATGACTCAAGCTCCCAATGTATTCTTTAAATTTCCAGTATATCCATAAATAATATGTATAATACATGTATATATTTAATGCATATTGAATATATTCAGTATGACTTGTTATTCATTCCCTAAGTAGTGTGTTGCAAGGCAAATTCTTGCCCAAATATCTTATTGTCCTCGGCTTTGGAACAAGTAGGGTAGAAAGCCTCTGAGAGATTAACTTCCTGAACCAGCTTCTGGTGAGGGCATTTCCTTGACAAAGCATCCGAGACAGCTTGTCTTGGGTGGACACTCTCGTTTCTCAGTGGTAATTCTACCCAGAGGATGAGAGGAGCTCCCAATCAGATGCCCTCAGGCCTTTTTTAGGAATTGCCCCATAATGTAAAGGACCACAACATGGAATTCGGATGGCTCTCCTGCATCAGCTGTGCATGAGTTCTTGCTTTGTAATTGCTTATTGATTTCTGCTTAGTTGAAATTAGTATCAACCCAGTGCCAAGCACTGTGTTAGGTACCAGAGAGCCTGGACAGATAATACATGGCTCTTGCCCTGGAGCACTCATTGTTTAGCAGGAGAGACAGGGAAATAAATGGCCAAACTGCAGGAAGATGCATCCTAGGAGAGAAGATAAACGGGGCTCTGTGAGAGCACCAAGGAGGGGACGATCAATCCCAGCATAAATGTCTCCTGACTCCCAAACCCCAGCAGTAGGAACAGGGTGCAGCATGCTAGCACACTGTGCTAGAGGTAGACTACATGCTGGCACAGCTGGAAGCCGTTAGTCTTGCTGCAGCAAGCAGGAGAAGCCAGGAGAAAGCAGAACACAGAAGTTGATTCCAGGATGGGGCGTCCAAGCCCGGGTGCCATCTGGACCAAGGGAAGCAAATCTGGGAAGCCGGGATAGAGCCTAAAGCAAAGACCCTCTTCATCAGCTAGCCCTTTAAAGGCCTTTCCCGGGGCCAACTTGAGAACCATTGGCAGGTGGCTGAGATCCAGCTCTCTTGGAACGGCCTTGGACACTTGCATCACAGCTGACCCTTGAGGCAGATGGAAGAATGCTGGGCTCTAGAGCACACAAGACCTTGTGCCAGGCACAGTGCCAGGCACAAGAACTCAGTGCCAGCTACAAAAGAACTAGCCATCCTTACATAGATTTAAAAAAAAAAAAACATTCCAAGATAATGTGTAAGTGAATGTGCTGGTGAATGGGAGGAAGGCTGAGTCTGGGTGACCAGAGGGGGCTTTTGGAAGAGGTAGACAGGGCACAGGGCCTCAAAGATGGTTAGAATACAAGTCAGATAAGAAAAACAGAGGGACAACATTCTAGAAGACACCAGGGGTGTACGCTCTGCAGTTACCGAGGGAATCAAAACAAAAGGCAAAAACGTGAAACGCACAAGGCAGGAGAAGGAGCTGATGTCACATGATGCTGATGCAGGCTATGCAGAAAACCACATACAGAACACTGCAGGGAGTGGGGAGTCCCTGGGAGAATTATGAGCAGATTAAAGTGAAAGCAAATCTTCTCATGTAACATCCCCTCACCCACACCCTGAAAAAGCATCCCTCCCTGGCCACAGTGAAGCCTGTTCAATTGGAAGATGTCAAAGCAGCCTAGTTCCAGGTTATAAATTCACCTGCCAGCCACTGAGAGCCATGTCAGCTGGAGAAGCTCTGGTCTCTCCACTCTATTTATTTTCCAGTCAAAAGTTTGAGGCACTAACCACAGTAGAGAAAGAGACAAGCTGGGGTCGAATGGGCTCCTGATGCATAGAGAGTACTGAAATTACAGAAAACACATTAAACTACTGCAAAATCTAAAGGCGATACCAGAGTCTAGGAACCCTGCCAATCACTTATCCCATACCACCGGGTCAAGTGTCTAGTACTCGGCTGGCTTCCAACCTCACTGGCACCTGAAGGCAAACCACCACACACCGCTGTGCCCTATAATTAACCGTAGACGCACACTCAAACACTACCGAAAGAGAGAGGCCAAACATGAGGAGAAGCATCATTCGAAAGTGGCCTTTACTGTGACAAGGTGAAGAAAGTAATATCAATTGGCCACTTTGAGAATGACCCTCATTAAGCTGTCTTATGGTAAGCAAGAACTGACCACCCGTTCCTGCCACCTAGCCATGAGGGTAGGCCATCCGTCTGGGGTTTGGCAGTGCTGTCTTTCCAGAGCTCAAGCATAACCTGGCCATTCTAGACTAGGAGGAAACATCATATCACTCTTGACTCTAACATCTAATGATGCTTTGCCTAATGGTGGATGTAAGTGTCCTAGACTTTCAGTCATGCCGCAAAAGATGTGATAAAGCACTCAGCATCAGTTATCCCTATGAGTAAGACATCTTGGATCTGGTAGTTCGCTCTTCCAGTGAATTACCTGTTAAGTCTCATGGCATCCAAATTAACACTTATATTTTCTTAAATGTGCTTAATTTTGAAAAGCAAGTCTCATTACAAGGGCAATACATAAAAAACTCACACTGGACAAATTATAGCCCATTCCTTTTGCATATCACATTTATTGTGTTTATGAAAGTCAGAGTATAACACGCCGAAGTCATTCTTTCCTTCTACTATGTAGGTTGCAAGGACCAAATTCAGAGTCATTTGGAAGGATGGCAGGGACCTTCTCACCCATGAAATAATTTCTCTTGATCATCATATTTTGAGGCTTAGTACAGTGTGACCTTTGCTTGCTTCCAATAACCATTTATGGTAAACATACTCTAATGATTCATGGAGAGATTCTCTCTCCTCTGAGTCACCAAACCCACTAGATTCATTATATGTGTCCTTAGGCATAGGCTACATCTTGTCCGTCATCACGATTCGAAGTGTCTAGTATCAACTGAGCACACAGTGAATATACATTGCCTCATCCCTCCTATGAGTCACATATCATACCACTGCTTGAGCTTGCTTCCATGATAGCAAAGATCTAGGGTACAAAAGATACTGAAAATATTCTGTGTTGAAATAGCGTCTCTTTACTCCAATTAGCCTAGTGGTTCTTGATACTCTCGAAATACATGATCATCTCACAAGCTTGGTAACTATAGCTGAACAGGTAGACATACGAATACAAACAGAAATTCCACAAAGTCCTACAGTTAGATGAAGAATTACAACTGATCAATGGCTTCTAAGAAAGGGAGAATGAGTTTCCTCCAGGAACTAACTCCAACACAGGATGTCTAGTCCTAAATGGTCATCTCTATAGAGAGTAGCAATAGGTTTTATGTACATGTGTGTACATACACATGTATATATGTGTGTAACAATAATAAATAAATAAGAAGTAGTCATGAATTTGGGAGGGAAGGATGCATATGACATGTGTATACACATGTATTTATGTGTATGTGTGTGTAACATATACACATGAATAGACACACACATGCATATACAATCCATTGAGACCATTTCCACTCCCGTTAGGTCTGAGGGATTGTAGATACACACTGCCACATCTGGCACAGTGATTCTGGGCACTCAAACTCATCTTCATATATTCAAGTTCTTCTTCACTAACCCAGGACATGTTTAAATCTTCCAGTTGTGACTCCTTTACACCAAATACATTTTTATAAGATGATACACACACACACACATACACACATGTATATAATCAAACAAATCAAATATTTACTATAACAATCAATAAAAAATTAAATCTTAAAACAATTTTAATATACATATAATTTATCCTTTATTGAAGACAGAGAAAATGCATACTAGTGAGATATGTTTGTATGTGTTTGTTTATTTTTATAAGAAATAAAACCTTGGTTAAATATTTGATACTGAAGGCTACATGGCAGCTTCATTCAACATTTTTCAGTGTTGATCACAATTTTGATTTTATAAACATCAATGTTGAAAGAGTAACTTTAAGTAAACATGTAATAAAATGACGGAGGTATTTTAGGGCCTTTTCAGGAATTGTTTTAAAATTCTTTCCTAATCACAACCCAAACTTCATTTAACAATTGTCTATGAAATGAGTCAGTAACTCAAACAGCAATTTTAAAAATCGAACATGCTAGCACAGTCCGATATAAAGATAAACTAACTTGATAGCTAAGCGTGAGCAATGATAGTAGGAAAGGACTGAGCCCATGCCTTCATCATTAAATCATTCTATTTCAATAAAAGTGGACAATGCATGTACAGTAAACACACTGGAATTCATGACATTCAATAGTCTTAAATCTGACCAAAGTCTGTAAGTCCCTTCTGCTAGTGTTGCATGGTGTGACAGCATACATAGTATAAAGTATGCTGCAGGGAAGACATCTAGTGCATCTATTACATGCTTGATTCAGAATTAAGTTTCTGACCTATATGAAGAAATGTCATCTTAGGACAAATTTGCCAACTTTCAGATTCATTCTGTGATCAAGTTTGGAGTAGCAGCCCACAGAAGCCATGTGCACTAGTCAGCATCTCCAGCCTTCTCGAGACTACAGTTGTCACAACACGGAGGGGAAGAAAAAGAGGTATGGGATAGGCAGGATCTGAGATTCTGGATTTTTAAAAATCTCCTTATATAATCTAAAACAATCAACGCATCTACAGCTATATAATTTCAAGAGCTAGGGTTAGAATTCTACCTAGCATTTCAGGTGAGATTAGATACGAGAGTGTCGGGAAGACATCTTAGAACATTTATACTAAATGTTGAAACAGAAGTGCACTCTTGCTAGGTGGAATGAGCACTTGCAGATGAGAGGCAAGGTGCAAAGGCAGGAAAGATGGAAAACGAGGAAGAAGACAAACATACATGGTTCATCTCATGTGATGTTCAGACGAACCCACGAGGCAGTGTCGCGGGCTTTGTTATACTTTGCCATGTCTCTCCTTCTTGGTACAGAATACCTGTGTTATTTTGGCTTTGCCCTCCATGTGGAATGAGTCTCCCACAGCCTACCCTAGGCCAGCTGATCTAAATGTGCGCGCACTAACATGATGCAATGCCGGGTGTGGAGCGCACGGTGGGCTGCTGAGAGTGCGCGGAGGGCTGCTGAGAGCTATCCGCTCATTTAAAATGCCTTGTGTCATACTTCTGGACGCCTTCTTATCTGGCTATGACATTAGAATCTGTGCAGAAAGAAAATCCTGTCATTCATGACAGGGACATTTTCCTGGGGACGTAGACAGAGGATAGTTCTAGATACCAGAGAAGAGAGACACAAAGATCTGTGTCCTAGATGATGTCACTGATCCAGAGAATTCAAACTGCAGCTTTAGACTAGACATTTTATCACACAAGGTAGTCGGTCAACTTCCCGCCTTTCAAGAGTAGAGGTGGAGCTTTCTGTATCTCACAAAGCCAAAGCATGCCAGCTAACATAGGGAGGCAGAAAGATACCCATTTTTACAAATAGCCTGAAGTTTTAAATAACTAAAACTTGCCCCAGATAATTGAACAGATATGGCTAAACAGGACAAGTTCAAACCTGAACAACTACACTTAGCAGCTCAGGCTCTACAAGAAAAAGCATGGGCGTCTTCTTCCACTGGGGACCCTGTGGAAGGTTCCTAAACAAGGATTTGCATGATCAAAGTGGTGATTTCTGAAGACAAGGCCTGTCTGCACTATCATTGCCAAGATCAGGTGTGCACATATCTCTACTCTTTATATGCCTTGGTTGTCTAGGGTTGATGGTTCAAGCCTCAAGCTCTTGCCTTAATCCTCTAGGGCAGATCCAACACAGATAGGCTCCCAGGCAATCAGCTACGAGACTAAAGAGAAATAAGCTTTATAGCCACTCAAGAAGCGAGGTGATATGGTGTGCTCGAAACCATTTGCAATTGGCGTAGAGTCCAGCTGAAGTAAGACAGGTTTCCAGACAGCCACATCAAGAAGCTATTAATGTTGAGAAAAATCTTCACAGAGAAATAACTTTTTACAACCTTCTGTCTGCAAACCTGTTCTCCCTTGAGGTCTCGAATGCTAATGTTCTGTGGCTTGGGATCAAGATGGGGAGGCTGAGACCAGGAAGCTAGCAGTTCATTTTTCCACACCCAGTTTCCAACCAGCCTGTGCTCAGCTCTGCCCTGACATCAGCTCGCTCCTCTCAAGGTTCAGAGTGCAGTCAGAAGAATCTTTCCTGTATATATCTGTGCCATTGCTTCTTCCAGGATGATGGAAGACCCAAGGTTCAGGCCAAAGACCACTTTGGATAATTGCATCCTATCTCTCCACTGCTCCTCTTATGTGCCTGTCCTTGTCTAGCCCAGCCTGGCTGTTTTATTAATCAGTCAAGTGCCTCTCTGATACTATCCCTAGAGGCAAAGGTGCTGTAAAGAAAAAAATACAATAACCTTTCATTTACTTAATATTGAATCCTAAACTTGGTCTGCTTTACACTATGTCCGAGTTAGGTTCTGTAATTTCTTGTTTCTCCCTGGAGCCTAGCCTTTCTGTTTGGGGTCTCACTTGCTCTTCAAATGTAAGCAAATGCACCCTAGTTTGAAGTTTTTTCCTATTGTTACACTCTGGCTCAAGCTCTCTTCTGATCTTGCTGCATGTGGCTCTTCTGAGTCCACTTGGTCTTGTGGATTTGATGTAGTAACCATGTGCCCATGGGCAAGTTCTCCTCTACAGTCATCTTGGCCTGAAGGCTTGACTTGAACTCTCCTAATACCAGTGCTCTGGAAGCTCTAGGATTTCTATGTCCACAGCACTACCAACTCTCAGTTCTGTTTTTCCCTTAGCTCCATGCCTGAACAGGTCTGGCTGTGCCATGCAGTGTCTTTCTGGGTAATTTCTTGGTACTTTGAGAGTCACTAAAACCAGTTCTTTACTTAACTGGCTAGGAAGACCTGGTACATTTCTCCTCTTATTGGGACCCAGTTTTTTTTTTTATCAATTGAATTAGAAATATGAATAAGAAAAGTTCTGATGGCTCTTACATGACTAAAATGCTCAATAAGCACTAGTGATCATTCTCCTTCCTAATGCCCAATCAGAAACTCATCTCTGCTCCTGATGTCTGGCCAGTAATAGCTTGTATATCCAAAAATCTCAGATTTGAGTCTATTAGCTCTCTCCTAGCTCTTACTTTCAAATGAACATTGTCCTTACATATGTCTGCTAGTGTGAAGTCTAAACTGTCATTGCACAGAACTCCAGCTTCATAGAAAGATCTATAGACATGTAGTGTCAGAGTTGTTAAACTGTAGTCAAGAAGGTTTCTGACATGTGTATGCACAGTTGGAGGTAGAGTTGGTGGAGGGACCACACAGTGATGGAGGATCGGGTAGAGTTAGGTGGTGGAAGCCTGGTGATGGAGGAGCAGTCTGAAGCTCTGGAGCAGGCAGACCAGAATATGAGTTTATGCTCTGCGTAGCTCTCCTTGTCAACTAGGAATTAGGAAATGATGGGTGGAAATGCCTTGTATCTACTTGTCAGAGCTGCTAAAACATTAATTTAAACTTCTAGTTCATTAAATGACATACGACCCATGGGTTGATTGATGAAAGGGGGAACAGGGTGAGAAGCAGAAGGAACACAGAGAAAATAACTTTTCGTTATAGAACTTGAAAGGACTTTGCCTGAAGCTAGGTTGAGAAAGGCATAGATTTCTTCTCCCAGGATAGAAGTATGCTACACAGACAGAGAGCACCTGGGAGCCGGAGGATATCACCGAGCAAAAGAAAAGGTCAAAGAGAAGATCATTTAGCTGGAGGAAAGAAAGGTAAACTGTGGTGCTCTGCAGCAGTGCCTCTGCATGGGTACGCTGTCATTCAGTTCTTAAAGCTATTCTGAAAAAAGTAATGCTACCAGCACCCTCTGCGATGCCAAAACAGAGGCTTCAAGAAATTAAAGGAAACATTTAAGGTCACACAGCAAGAGGAACACAGGCTCCACTTGAGTCTCTTTCCTCGACACCATCTTGGCCTTTCTGAGTCTAGGGGGAAATCACAGAAGACGTTCTAGTGGAACTCCTGCCTTCGCTATGTCTAGCAGCTTCGCCAGGAGACCGTCCTGTCCATTTCTCACACCTCTGCCCTCGCTCCATCAGCCCTTTCCTCACCACAAGGGAGCCTAAGCCATTTCTCAGAGTTAGATTTGTGCTGTGGGATGTAAGGCTAACTGTATCTGCACGCAGGACAGGGCTCATAGGGCTGATTGTAGGAGCACAGACTTTCATTTGTCTGGGTGGCCAGAGTCTCCATCTGCACGGCCATCTCAGACCCCCACCTCAGACTCACTGACTCTGAAACTGTGCCTGAGAAATTGGCTGACCCAAGGCTCACAGGACTCCACCCACACTCATTACCTGGACACATTCACCAGCAGAATGTGTTCCACATAACAACTCCTGCTATTATGTCCTTGGGCTAGTAATGGAAGTGCAGGCCAGTGGCAAGGGGAGCAGGCAGGCAGGCAGCAGCAACCACTTCACTCAGTTGGGCTCACCAAGGGAGATATAAAATAAAAATCATTTCTTTCCCCTGTGGTACTGATGGTTGTTTTTGTTACTATCCTTAGCTCAGGGGCAGTGAGATGCATTTTCTGTATAACTGTGTACCAGAATGCCGGGATGAACTCAGCGTCCTGCTCCTGAGAACCCTGCTAACACCTTTGTTATTTGTGAGGCTCACAAAGCACACCCTGGAGGTCGCTGAGGGCTGGGCAGCAAAGAAGATCATTGTAATGTCTTCAATCAGTTACCTTATTGGTCCAAGAGTCATGGCTCTAGCCTTCCTTACACAGTTCTTATGGCGGGAGCTTCCTCTGGAAGCTGCTGCAGCTCTTAAACCCTTCAGTAATTGGTGCTAACTGCACTCCTGAGCTATGGGGGAGGGGGGAGACAGAATATCCACTCTCTCTCAACTTGCAGCTTCAAAACTCAACACCTGTTGGTGCTCCTCTGCCTCTACTTCCATAGTAAATTGTCTAGTCTTTCACTTCCTCTAAATTCCAATCTTATATCCAGCGTTCGTCTCTATCTCCCACAGCCTCTGATTATGCCAGGCTCCTTCCATATGAACGCCACGTTTCACTCTATTTTTAAAAGAATCTTTTTTTTTAAATGTGTGTGGCAATATGTCTGTGTGACATGTGTGCAGGTCCTCACAGAGGCCAGGAGAGGGCGCTGACTCTCCTAGAACTGAAGTTATAGTGGTGAACTGCCAGGTGTGGTGGGTACAGGGAATACACCTCTGGTCCTTTGGTGTAGGAACGAGTGCTCAAAACACTAAGCCATTTCTCCAGACCTCCGTATTTTATTTGTTAAGACTGAGAGACATTACCTTCTGTTTTAAAGGTACAAAGTTCTTAGTGCTAGTTGCCACCCAAGATGTCTGTCACATTATCCTCCCCTTCAAGCTGTAGTGCCATGCTCTCTCCTTCAAGTTTGTCCTTCAGCTTCCTGCTTCCGGTTCCAACTCTGTCCTGTGCCCTTGGCGGACAGTCTGCTTGAATGGAGTCTCTTCTCATGGTTTGGTGATGCTCAGATGATTTACCAAGCAGGTAAACAGGACCAGCTTCTCATGCACTATCCAGAAACATGAGCTTCTTTTTAATCCTTGTTGCAGCCCAAACTAACCTTACACAGAAGAAAAGATAATCCCTCTTCCCTTAGCTCTGAACCCTGACATCTTCATGATACTTTGTTGAAATCCTCAATACACACATGAAAGCCTCAGACCAATAAAAATCAAATTTAAAGAGATGGTGGACAAACATAAATCTCTCATAAAGTGTAGTAAGTAGCTAATTTTATTATTCCTCTTAAATAGCTGGATAATGTCACTGAAATTATATTTTTTTATATATTTAAGAAGATAATATAGTTGTTAAGCCTAAAGGGCACTTTGGAGAAAAGTCAAGCGATGGATTTGTATTCTTCCCATTTTCAAATAAAATGCAAAAGAAAAAACAGCAATCGTTTTAATGAGCCTTTAAATAAATTCTTGGCTATCACATGCTGCAGTAATTTATACAGAGAACCACATACCTGTATTTGCTGAGAGAGGGACTTTGTGACTAAAGAATGAATTTCCAAGAATTACTCTGGGTTCTTTTTCCTTTAAGTGATTAGTTGACTCAAAGCACGCTTAGACTCAGCCACACTTGCAGAGCTCAGGAACCACCTTCTCTCCTTACAGTGGACTCCTTCTTCAGGGACTTTTTTTACCCCATGGTAAGGGAGGCCATATTGGTGTTATCTGATTCTTTGTGAACACAGCAAGAAGATAAAAGGTTGGACTGGTACTCAGTCAGCAAACTTGCATCTTTTTATGTTTTCACTCCTCCCTTCGCATATTATTGTCCCTGAACACCTCTGCTGACACACTGCTCTCACCCTCTAGTAACTGTTAACATATGAGACAAGAAGAACACAGAGGCTCAGAGTGAACAGGAGTGCAGCCATTTCTCTCCATCAGCCCAGCAATCAATCTCACTCAGGAAATCGGCTGGTTTGGTTATAAGAGTCTGGAGAGAAGGCAACTGTGCACCCTGTGCAAGAGGCACAACTGCAACTGTCTAAACAGCCAGGTTTCTAGGTTTATCTCCAGTCCAAGAAGATCTGGCAGTAGCTGACAGTGAAAGAATGGGGTCAGCCTTGATCCGCACTAGAAGTGTGGTCAGACAGTAGGGCTCTGCAGAACCCTGACTTCTCATCTGGAATTATGATGCTCGTCAGAGCCAGTACCAGCTCTCAGTCTAAGTGTATCCTTTACCCGCAAAGGCCATTTTGCCAATACCAACTTTCCACATGTAACCTTTCTCACCATATTGAATAATGATTCAAAGCAACTTTGGCTCATCCTGCCACCTCAAGCCTTGAACTCTGCATCATCTGAAATTATCTCCAGAAAGATTTCAAGTGAAATTCTATGGAGGAAATCTCTTATGAAAACCCGATTTAAAAAAAAAAAAAGAGTCTATGTACCATCTCTGGCTACTGTGGGCTCCTATCGTCCTAGGGTGGCGGTCATCTAGAACACTGTAGGAATCAACCAACACTACCCGACCAGTGTCCTGCTGGCCTTTGCAAACACTAGAGTTTGCATCTCCGAATCTGTGTATACATTTGACACATTTGACATGAGTGCATCTTCTTTACAATCATGAACTCTTCCCTCCCCAGACACTTGGCTCAGAGGTCGACACTTGACAGCTGCTTTGACGCATCCATTTTTTTTCTGTACTATTGTAGCATGAGAGATGCTAATATCCATGAGCTTAGTTTCCCCTTCCCCCAACACCATCCAGGGATGTGGTCCAGGAACAGCGGAAATCTTATAGTTCTAAATTTCATTTTCTGTTTTGTACAGAGATGTTTCAGGTTTATGCTGCTGCATCTGGAGAATGGCATGAGCCTGAGTAACCTGTTCGTCATGCACACAATGCCTCTTCAGCAACTTGACAGAGACAGCATGCTCATCAGAAAAATCTAACTGGCAATTCCCACTGTATTTCCTCAGTGCAGCCTGGCCGTAATTATCCTTCTCACTGGCAAATCAATTAAGAATGGAGGATCTAACACTCCTCTGCACATCTCAGAAACTGTTAATTTGCCAATACTAATGAGCAGAAAACCTCCGGTAATCCCAAGTTTTTCTGATATCATGACAACTGGAATTCTCTTAAGCTCTATACCTGTGGCAATGCCAGCCAAGCTCCATGGTCAGAGAGCAGAGAATGGAGTCACAGACACCTCTTACCGAGTATTTTACAAAACTAAGTTGGCACCTGCTTGAGTCTTTAGTTTCCTCATCTGTACAACAGAGATAAAGATTTCAGACTCAAGTAAGACTATAGTACTGAACTTAGCCCTGTGCATGGAAGTTGTTAGAAGCTCAACATAAGGATGCCATGTTTCTACTCTGATGTCAGAGCCTGTGTATTACCCTTAGCATTTCCAACATTGTCTCTCAAGCTGCAGGTGGCAGCAGCTTTGGAGCCAGAGCAATTAGACCAAAACATGCCTGCAATTCCCTGTCCACTCGGAGGTGATTTCCCAGATAGAATCACGGATGAGAAGGAAGCCTCTCTGGCTGGTCCCAGCCACACAGCCGTAAGCCAGACTGTACAAAACACAGACCTGGTAAACAACCTTGACCCTGACACTTGCCACACTGACTGGGCCTGAGGACAAGACCCACATGGCAATAATGCATTCTGAGGACCCAGGGATGTTTATTTCCTGTAAGGGAAGCAGAAAGCTGAAGGCTGGCACTCAACAGGCCCCACAATAACAGAGTCCCTACTCTAGTGAACCAAGACTGCCTGATTCCTGTTTCCGGTGTTCCCAACCCACTGTTTTTCATCTTCCAAGTGCCAGAAGCAAAGACATCCTGCAATACTGAACCATCTGACCATAGTCAAACTCAAACCCAGGTGATGAACTATTTACAGTCTGTGTCCAGAGAGACAGAATTCACATCAAATATAGTAGGAGTAGATCAAGGCCATTAAAATGATTCTGAGGCCACAATATCATTGGCTAGGGACAATGAGAGAAGTTCTCGGCATCTCTTATCAATGTTCTCACTTAGAATTACAATACCTGCTAGGTGAAATGACAACATCCTATCCACAGCCTGTAAGAATGTCTTTACTGAAAACTTCAAGTCCAACTTCCTCAAGCCTTACCCCCAAACATTCCCCTCAGGACGTTTATTACAGAGCCACCATTCATGGTAGTGACGCCTTAGAAAAAGTGGCCAGAGTCTGCTCTGCTGTCTTATGTGCTTGCTAAGGGGCTTCAAGGATGAGGGAAGACACTGTAGATAAAGCTCCCCACAAGGTTAGCGTGGAGGTTCCATTATCCCTGCCTCAGAGTTGTCCTGAGAAGGCAACTATGCACACACGAACACTTCAGCCATTAGCCTAATGGTTTATTAACTATGAAGATTTGGAGAATGTTTTGTCTTCAAAAGAAAAAAAAAATACATTGACAAAATTAAAAGCCAATGGTTACTTTTATGAGCAACTATATAAATAAAAGCACAATTTACAGTTTTGCCGGGAGCAACAGATCTCATCTGATGGATTCACAGCCTCCCAGGGAAGCAGTGGCCATCTGTTAAATAAATAACTCATTAGGTGAAAAGCAAGTGCTTCCATGAGATTAACTACAAAACCGGCTGGCGCCCACTGCCAATGAGCAGGAGAGCTACAGATTACTTTGGAACTGAGAGAATCAAAAGAACCTTGCTTAATGCAAGCTGGGGAGAGAATCCAGGCAATGACAGGTCTGTTTACATTCCAGATATATTTTAAAAGGAATCTGAAAAGTTAAAAAAAGAAAAAAAAAACTTGCATTTCAAGGTCCTACTAATGGTACCAAGTTCAAGATGCACAGAGAAACGAACGAATATATTCCTTTATATCCACTTGTCCTGTTGTGTCAGTGAGTAAAGATGAGAGACTTCTCTTAAAATAAATATTCTGGGTAAGACACATCACCATGTACAATGTCTTTGTGTGTGGCAAGTAGGGGCCCCAAGTGTAATAAAAGTCAAATAGTAACAGCGAAAGAGAACGCAATCTCACCCATCCTTGGATAAAAGTCTGAAGAATCCCAAAAGACTTCTAGGAACATTAATTTATTCCATTGCTCATTTCAAAAACAAACAAACCCATGAAACTGCCCTTTGTCTTTCCCTGACCAGAGTGAGAAAAAAAATATGTATCTCTGCATTTCATCTGTTTTCCCAGCAGTGCCTTCAATGTGGAAGTTCATACACATTATCAATATTTCTTATTAGTCAATAAAATGGGACTAACTCCTATTTACTAACAATAAAATCTGAGACATTTCTCCAGACAGTCCAGGACCTGGTGTCATCTCTGGGAAGGGCAAATGGAGGCAGCACTTCTGTGTTTATGACCTCCAAACTTCAACTCTATGTTCCTTCTAACATGAAGCGCATGCCCATCCCTGCCCTTCATCCTCCTTACATCTAAGAAGGTCTAAGCTATGCTATGGATGAGTAGAGAAAACACAGAAAAGATAATAAGACAATTGTGTGACCCTTGACAACAGGTAACAGCTGTGACCTTTCATATACCACTAACAAAGTCCCTACAAAATGCATGAACCTCCATCTCCCTTGTGGCGTAGGGAAGGCAGGAGATCTGTGGTAATCGAAAGCCTCTATAGCCCCGCCCCTTCCAGCCACCATTCCCTGTGCAGGAATCTTTGACGGGCTTGATCTTGAGCTTTGATACTCAGGCCTTGGAGGGCTTCAGTTTTCCTATTTGTAAATCATCACATGAATGGTTCCTATCCAATAATCTGTTGACATCTTGAGTCTTGGGTTCATGGAACTTGGGGTGCTCACAAATCCCCCCAAATGTGTGAACACTCTATGGCAGAGGCATGTTCCTAGAGCAGAAGTCTAGAACTTTAATCCCATTGGCAAAGGGTTGCAGTTATAAAAAGCATTAAAATTCACTTGAATAAGAGAAACCTATGATCCCTTCCTGCCCTAACATTCAATAATTCAAATAACAAAACTGAACATTGTGAATGTGGCACTACTTTGGGAAAGAACAAGCGGAAACTGTTCAGCTAAACCCAGTAACAGCACCTAAGCATTCCTTCCAGTAATGGCGGCTTCAGTACTTGGCCATCCTCTGGAGGCAGAAGAGTACTTATGGTTCCTGAACTTTAGGACTTTGCATCACAAAAGATGAGGCAGGAGCCAGAATTTGAGTTTTCTCTTCTTCCAGATACATCAGAGAAAATGTAATGAGAAGAAACGAGAGTGTGTGTTAGAATATGTCGGGCAGCATAAGCAATCATTGAAACAATAATTGAGAGTATCAAGTTGCTGTCAGAGACTGGAAGTTCTGCATGGTAAATGGGAGCTCATTCCCGAGAACCGAGACTGTCGTGTTGGAATCAGAGATGCTTATGTCTCCACAGCTAGCAGAAACTCGCTGGAGAAAAGAGGGGGCTCTGCGAAGCCACCGAAGAATGAGAACTGAATTATGGGAGGAAAACTTAGAGTTTTAGAGATATTGAAATGACCTTACCTTCATTTTGGTTCAGATCCACCTAAGTCTCTCAACAATGGATCTCTTCCAGAGGGCATAAATGACATCTCTCTAAATCCAATACACTGTATCGCATTTTTTTCTTAAAGCCATCTGCCATTTCATGGAAATCAGACCCTAGCCTCCCCATAGGTCTTCATGATCAAAACCTGACCTCCTTTGATCTCATCCTGGCTGACAGTGAAGAGGAAAACAGATAATCAGGAAGCTACTGGGGCAAGGGCAGCTTGCTACCTCTAAATCACCTTAAGCTCACATAGAAGAATCCAGAAACCACTTCTTCTCTTAGTGGAAGGTATTCCCTGTGAATAAACTGCAGCTCTCCCCCCAACCCCAACCCACCAAAAAAAAGAAACAATAAGGAAGCTAGAAAAAAATGAGCTCCAGAGTCTAGCTTGAAGCAAGTTCAAGCTAGAGTGTTAGAAAATCTGAGTTTGTATATTTTCCTCAATAGTGCAGTGTGGCAGTAATGGTTTCTACCCAACAGGTTCACTGCAAGCATAAGGAGGACTCAACACATGCAGGCACAGATGAATCATAAGCACAGCAACAGAATCTCATGGGAGTGCTGTTCCCATCATTTTAAATTATTATTAATATGATAAAGGCTCTTGTTAAGATCACAGACTGCTTATGGGGTAGGCCCTCCACAAGTGGTACAATAACTGTGTGTTTGTTCTTAGCTTGTGGCCCCAAGCCACCCTGCTACCCAGAAGGGAGATACAGGAACTCCTGACCCCTTCTCTTACCTTCCTTTTGTTGGTAGGGTTGACATAGAGGTAACTGAGGACGGTCTTCAAACCCACTTTGTCATTTAGTTTTTCATAGGTAGCGCCATAATCTACTGACCTGCAGTAAAAGAGGGGGGAGAAAAGAAGAGGAGAAATTATGTCATCAAATGAGGGATTGCCTTTAAAGGGAGCCAGGATCCTTCCACCCCAGCCTACATCTTTGTTACCAAATCACATGAGTGCTTGGAAGTGTTCTTTAGAGATAAAAAGCCCCATTAGTTTTAGAAGAGCAATTAGACTGATGTGCCTCCTTCCTCCTAAACTTGCTCTCCTTTGGTCCCAGCCTTTCTCAGAGACCTACTTTCTACCCTTTGTGAAGTTGTGTGGGGATAGAAGCTGCTGGAGATTGCTCGCCTCCCACGTAGCTCACCCAGTGGCTATGAATGCAGCACTGGGCATGGCACAAGTGCTCACCATCCAACACTCAGCACTATACTGTGAGTGTGACCCACAAAGGAAGATGCTAGGATTTTCCAGCATCTTCTGGATGATGGGATTTTCCTTACACACTACACTACAGCCGACTTGATACCCCCTCCACTGAACCTGAAACAAAAGAGCTGTCGGAGGGCAGGAATTGGCCAAGAGCATTCCAGGTTAAGTGGTTAAAGGAGGCAACACTACATAGAGATTCTGTCTTACATGAATACATCACAGGCCAATACCAATTTCGTTGAACTGCTCAAAGTCTTTCCTCATTCTGACTGTGGTACTATTAGCTACCTGATCACCCCTTCAGTGTCATTTCTAGCAGACTGACCAGATGCAAAAGCCAAAGAAAGGCTCAGAGGACAAAGTAGTTAACCCACTGGCCTATCTCAACTCAAGGGCTTATCAACCCATTGGCCTATGGACTCACTGGCTTGTCAACCCATTGGCTTATCTTCTGTGCTGGCCTTTCTTCTCTTCCATACTAGAATGGAAAGAGAGGGCCAAACAATATGATTCATGAGGCCAAACTCCCTGCCACACTCTCTCAAGTCACTGTTGAAACCTTATGTCTCCCTTCCTTTTCACACAATCAGTATCATCGGGCTTTTCTCTTCTGGAACCTCCTTGGTTAGTCTTGAGACTCTTCCACTTAGGTTTTTGAAGAGTCTAGAGGTTAATTACTCTCTCTCTGCCATCAGCTGATCTAGTGAGCATGAGTCATTGTATGTCATAAGCTCAGCTCTTCATCTCTGTCTCTATAACTCCTCTTGACTTTGGAATCCTGATACTAGAGTAATCTTTATCTAGCCTCAAGCTCTAATCTGACTCCGCTTTGGCTCACAGCTAACTTAGCCTGAGAAGCCTGTGTGATGACCTTTAAGAGTTGTCTCCATAAGGCTTCCCTACCCTTCTTCCTTTAACCCTTACAATTCCTCTATGCTGGAATGAATTTCCCTGTCCCGCGTATTCCGAAGCACAGTTTGCCTCTTTTCTAACTCCTTGAGGTTGTTATGGCTGCTTCCTTCATGCGCTGCCATCTAACCCACAGAGTAACTCCTCAGGGTCAAAGAACTTTACAGAACACCATGATATGATGGAAAAAAAAAATCTCTGAAGATGGGAGATCTGATTCATTTCCAGATATCTGTAGCTCTCTAACTACTTGCTGCACTCTCAGGCTTCTTATCTGAGAAATGGGGATAATTCAGCTTCATGAAGCATTTGTGAGGATATAGAAATAATGGCACAGGGCTGGAGAGATGGCTCAGCCGTTAAAGGCTAGGCTCACAACCAAAAATGTAAGAAATAATGGCACAGAGGAATCCCAAAAAGATCTAGGGAGAGAAATAATCAAACAAATTAAAATTAATGTTTTTGTTTTATTTCTCCTATCTACAGTGAGTACAAAACATGGACATTATGCACACTTCATATGTTCACTAAACAAGCTAATATGGTATTTTAAGTCTCTCCCTAGACTACCATCTCCTCATGTGAATGAGTTAATAGTAAAAAAAAAAAAAAATTGGTCTCTCAAGAAGCTGGTTTTTCATGCTTGATCATGGGTCTACCACAGGCCCAGTGTATGGAGAGTCACTCTGGTTTTTCTCTTTGCTTGTATCTTTCAACATCACCTCTATCTCTGAGTCTCTGTGATACTGTCTCCCAAGTAAGTTATTTACCAACCACCCCCATCCCTTTGCATGTCGATGATGGCTCATACATGCACTCCTAACAGGCTTCTGCTTGGGAGATACTCCTATTACCTTCCCCAACAGCTATCCTCCATGCAGTTAGTAGATTGTTCTCCACCCACCCAGGTCTGCCCACCTCTCACGTTAGTGCAAATGACCCACTGCAGGCACACAGACCAGCCTTATTCGCCAAACTTAGGCTTTGAAATTTGGTCTCCTTACTGAGACCAAATCATCAGCCATTACCGTCTCACCACCTTCACGGAACTCTCCAAATCCTATCCATATTTGACTCCCTTCCCTGGGCCAGCCATCACTTAGTTCTTCTTGATAAATCTGCCTCCAACTGTCAAATCCAACTCTAGTACTGTCTGTCCACTTTATAACCTTCTTTTGGGGGAATTAATCACAGTTCCTTGTTTTTTCCATTCACTTTGTATATTTTTCTTCTGTTTTAGCCTGTGCCCTGTTGCTTCATCTACATTATCTTTATTACGGGACTTCTTCTTCCTTGACTTTAGCTCTCAGTGGGCAGGCAACACTTCAAAGAACAGCTCCAGTGCCCGAGATCATGCCTAGTACAATACAAGGGTCAAATAAATTGGAGTTTGTATTGGTTGGCTTTGTCTTTATTTGTGAGAGAAGATGAATAAACTTGTCCAAACCCATCCACCAGTTTCTAGTCAACTGCTAAGGTTTAATAATAACTCGAAACACTCCCACCCTAGAAATTCTACCTGATGCTCTGGATGATGGCAGGACTGTCACAGATTGCTGAGGTCCAGCAGCATTTGGTACCGGAGAAGGACCAGTAATTCACTGATATTAGAATCAAGGCTAACTACCCTGTCAGCCTATCACCCTGAGCAACACTGCTCTCCAAGGCAGTGCGGCAGACAAACCATGACATCCAAAGGCTGTGAGATGCATGCTTTTAGTAACAGAAATAAAACATTTTAAATGACTTGATCTGCTTTCCTTTCAGCATAAAATCAGCACTGTATAGGAAAAGAACACTGAATTTGGAGGCCGCCAACCCAGATTTTAGAACTGAATCTGAAATGTATGCAAATGTACTGCCCTGGATGGTACACTTCTCTAAGCCCGTGGAGGAAAGCAACAACAACAACAATAACAACAAAAGCTCCTTCATCTGACAACTGTTAAAATGATGATGCCAGTTCCACCGAGGACTAGTGCAATGACTAGTGCAATGAGCATGTGGGCTATTGCAATGGAGTTTTGCCACAAGGAAGAGAGATTTGGCTGGATTCCAAAAGCAACATGGAAAATTGGGATTGATAGCTCAGAAGCTGGGTGAGGATCAGTGGATGGAAATTACACAGAAGGAAGGGCAGTGCCTTGCTAAACTTAATCAAATTCTTACTGAATACTGGCCAAGGGGATCAGCTATTACGCAGGGATGGCAAAGTCCATGAAGGCTGGAGAAATTCCTGTAAACTGACCAACTGGGATTCTTGCTCAAGTTGGGCTCTTGAGAACATGCTCAAGGTCAAGGCTTTATTAAAATACATCTCAAAGGATCTGCACACAAATGGATGAAGAGAGGATATTTTCCAAGAACCACTCTATTATTAACATGAGACATTTAACACAGATCATTTTATACTTGCTTTTGGACCTTAAATTTTATTATCACAACAACCTAGCGCTATATTATTTTCCAGCCAGTGACTTTTCCCATCCTATCTACAACAAACATCTTGTAGGAGCTAAATCCTCAAGGCTCGCTGCATGACTGATGCCACAACAAACTCCCTTCCAGAATCCAAATAGCCCCCATCAAAGGCAGCATGCTCAGCAGCATGCACAGACGCTCTTTCTACAAGCTGCAAAGAGATTCACACTGACTTTGCTCTTTCCCAGAGCTGGTTGCTGAGAGGAGGGACTTCCCAACAAAGGATGCTCTCGACAGCTCAGCTTCCTGCAGGCCTCTGGCAGTTTCTACTCATTCAAGTCGATAGAAGCAAGTAGCACTCATTGAAGGTATGTCAAGGAGCCAGCAAGCATGTGGAATCAAATGTACCCTTGATTCTGTCCTTGCCAGCATGGCTATGGCATATCGCCTTGACCACAGTGTTCTGTAGGCCCACTTGGCCTGGGGAGAGTGCAGATGGCAGAGAGGACTTGACCTTGTTGCCAGGACAGCTGTGCCTGCGGAACTTGCTCTGACAAGAAAGCAAGCCATCCTGTATCTTGGGGTTCCGACATCTGCCAGTGGGAGCAGGAGCATCACTTGGAAGGAACAGTCTCATCTCACCACACTGAAGTCAGCTCCTCAAACCAAAACTCCTGCTTCATAGAAACCAAGTTCCAATCATTGAAACCAGAACAGTGACACATGCATGGAATGTCGGTCTCTCCCTGGTACTGTGTCAGTATGCATGATGAATAGCTAACCTGGAAGGAGCCGTGTGAGATGCACACAGACATGTGGCACTGGCTTCTGGGCCTAGGTTCAAATGAGTACAGGTGTGTTTCAACACTCAAGGGGTTGTGTTTGGTGTGTATGTATCAGCATTTTCTCCCGCTTGTTCTGTATGTTTTCATTAATTACTTCCAACACCCAGATAAGTACAGTGAGTCCACAGTCATATAGCAACTACTAAAATAATTGTTTCTAAACAACAAAGAACTTTGAATATTCTTACATTTGTATGTGTGATGCTCTGTAGCTGTGGATGTGTGGTGTTTGTGTGGATGTGTGTTTGTGTGGGTGTGTACACATGACAGTAAGAACATGTGTGGGGGCCAGAAGTCAAGGCTGAGCATCTTCTTCTATTACTTTCCATAGATTTTTAAAGATATGGTCTCTCACTGATTTGAAGTTAACTTATTTTGTGAGGCTGAGCTTCAGTAATCTTTTTGCCATCTCCCCACTGCTGAGATTATAGACACACACCCCAACACTCAACTGTTGATGAGCTTAGTAGAGCTCTGAGCATAGGTCCTCGTGCATGAGCTATCCTACTACTGAGCTATCTCTCAATCTCATGCCCTTACATTTGAGTAAAATTATTCTTTACTTGTTCTACCCAAGCATAAGATATTGAGATGTTCTTGTTGATATACCCAGCCATAATTCATTCATTTTTAACTGTTGTATAGCATTTCTGCTCATGAATATATCACTATCCACTTAATCATTGACCTATAAAGAGAATTTTCTTTTTTTCTTTCTTCTTTTTCTTTAAAAACAGGCTATTACAGTGATGAGGGGGCACAACTCTTGCCTACAAGGCAGAAATCCTTGGGTTCAATCCTAGCACTGCATAAACCAGGAATAGTGGCTTATGCTTGTAGTCCTAACACTTTATATGTAGAGGCAGGTTCCTCAGAAGTCCCGCCTGGTTGTCCTCAGTATTTGACATCACCCTAGGATACATGAAACCCTTTGTAAAGAAAAATCTACTATATATCATGCAGGACTATAATTCCAACACTATAGAGGGCAGGGCAGTGGAACCCCAAGTTTAAGGTCACCTGGGGTTACACAAAATACTCTGTCTAAAAAAATAACCCAAAATATAAATAAGAAGTAAGTAAACTTGGCTGTTTGAGGCAATGCTGTAATGAACCCTGCTAGGCATGTTTACCTATGCACCCATGAAGCAGTGTGTCTGGGTAGACCTCTTTGTGGGGAATTGCCACTTCCACCTTGCTAGTTATTGCCACCATTTTCTCCAAGGAGGCATTACCTCCAAAGAGACACTGAACTTAGCTTCTCAACATGCTTCTCAGCTAGCTGATTAAAAACCTGTGTCTAGTCCCTCAGGGGCTCAGAAGACCTTGGCCTAGAGATGGTACAATCTGACAACTCATCTCAGCCTGACGTGCCATGTGTCCAGTTATTTCATCAAGACTTTGCCCATAGCAGCGATAAAAGGAGTTGAAGCATGAACATGTGCTCATTATCTACCCAGCAAAGTCCTGCGTAGTCCTGTTCCTCTTGTAAACATCAGGAGATGTTAGTGGTACTATCAGCTGTTCTTATAAAAGGAAAACTCATCCTGTGTAACCCCATCAGCTTCCCGATAAAGCTTAGCTTTAGTCCAGTGCCTTCGTTCCCAATGCCAGCCATCAACACACAAAGAGCAGACTTCCAAAGGCCCTCTGCCAGTTCTCATGTGGATACCATAGTTCTGCATTAGGGAATGTTCTAGTTACCTGATCCTCCACTCCCCCTTTCTTACACCTCAGCCCTTCCCCACCCTCTTTTCCTCTAACCCTTGAGCTCTATAAAATGAAGGGACCTTTCTGTATACCTGGAGTTGTCTCTCTTCCTCTCTGTGATCCCTTTGGCATTTCAATCAGAACATGACCACAGGCAAGACAGTTCCCCTTTCTCTTAGCTATTCTTTTCTTTCCTTTGTTTCTTCACATGTTTTTTATTCTTTTTTTTTATTAATCATTTTATTCATTTATGTTTCAAAAGCTATCTCCCTTCCTGGTTACCCCTCCCCAATCCCCTATCCCATCCTCCCTCTGGCTCTCCCTTTTGCCTCTGTGAGGGAGCTCCTCCACCCACCCACCCACTCCTGCCCTCTAGCATCCCCCTACTCTGGGTTATCAAACCTCCACAGGACCAAGGGCCTCTCTTCCCATTGATGTCAGATAAAGCCATCCTCTGCTACATATGTATCTAGAGTCATTACTACTCTTTTTCCTTTCTTTTTTTTTTTAAGTTTTATTGCATTATGAGAAAAGTTACATGATTTAAATTTATCTGAATTTGTTAACATTTAAAAACATATTTTAAGTAAATAGACTTAAATCACATTCTTGTTTCCCTTCAATACCTACAATATCTTTTTCTGTATATTCTTTAAAATTTATAAAAATGAATATTGTAAAAGTTGTTTGATATAAAACAACAATCAATTTAACAATCTTATGTAGATACTTGTCTACAGCAATACTGAAAATACATGTGTTTTTCTCAATATAAACTTTAAGTAACTCCAAACATATTAACTGTATATTTTAAAATAATACATCACTACTAGTATTTCTGTTAAATGAACATAAATATTATAGCCTTTTTGTTTGTTTGTTTGTTTGTTTGTTTTGTATTTAGTAGAGCTTAAAATCTTGACTCTTACTGTGGTACAAGCCCAAAGTAAGAACAATTTTTAGACATTGGATTTCATTATAATAAGGCTGTACTTCAGTGACCCTCACACCACCAAAGGATTTTACCTCCATCATAGCTAAGCTGAGAGTAAACAGTTCTGCTGTGCCAAGGAATGAGTTGTAGGCACGATTTTTAGATACAGACTTCCTGCTATGGTCAAAGCTATTTGACTTGAGTGGGTGACTTTATTCTCAGCCCACAGAGAACAGGTTACTTTCATTTAAGCCCACAGAGAACAGGTTACTTTCATTTAAGCCCACAGAGAACAGGTTACTTTCATTTAAGAAATGGTGTAGGTATTAAGATGGTTAATCCATAAAGTCATTCACCAACTGTTTCAATGAACAATGGTTCTGCTTGGAGGGTGGCACAGACATTAAATGAGGGTAAGAATCTGGTTCATTGGCTGTGATAATTGGGAAAAGCATTCATCTCAGAAAAGAGTAACTTATAAAGTCTCTTCTTCAAACTTGATATAAGAGTTACAAATGTCAAGCAAAGCTTTCAGTCACACTCTTTGTTGTTCTCCTACAAGCCCCCTCCCAATTAGATTGTCTACATTTCTTTTCAGTATATAAATACTTTTAAAATAAGTAAGCTGTTTTGAAAACCATAGTATAGTATAAAAACATGAAATAAACAATACTACTAATAGAAAGGTTGAGATAAGAGAAGCAAGATTTCAAGACCATTATGTTGTACACAGCCAGACACTGTCACAAACAAACAAGCTGAAAGTGTATATAGATTGTACAATATTGGACCTATTTCTCCAATTACCAAAATAGAGAGACCATTGGATGACAGTCAACAAAGGTCTAATTCCTCATATTTTTGGATATCAATCAATTAGGATATGTTGGTAATATTAATTTTCATATTAAGATATTAAGAATAAGTACTTGTTACTTCCTGTTGTTTTTGTTGTAAGAGGTGGAATTAGGTTTGTGTGGATTTGTTGAAAGATTACCTTCTTGCTTCCTCTAGGGTGTAGTTTTGTTCCTTATGTTGATGTTTTTCATCTATTATCCCTTGTAGGGCTGGATTTGTGGAAAGATATTGTATAAATTTGGTTTTAACATGGAATATCTTGTTTTCTCCATCTATGGTAATTGAGAGTTTTGCTGGGTATAGTAGCCTGGGCTGGCATTTGTGTTCTTGTAGGGTCTGTATGACATCTGCCCAGGATCTTCTAGCTTTCATAGTCTCTGGTGAGAAGTCTGGTGTAATTCTGATAGGCCTGCCTTTATATGTTACTTGACCTTTTTCCCTTACTGCTTTTAAATTCTTTCTTTGTTTAGTGCATTTGGTGTTCTTATTATTAGGTGACAGGAAGAATTTATTTTCTAGTTCAGTCTAGTTAGAGTTCTGTAGGCTCTTTCTATAGGTTAGGGAAGTTTTCTTCTATAATTTTGTTGAAGATATTTACTGGCCCGTTACCTTGGGAGTCTTCACTCTCTTCTATACCTACTATCCTTAGGTTTGGTCTTCTCGTTGCATCCTGGATTTCCTGGATGTTCTGGATTAGGAGCTTTTTGCTTTTTGCATTTTCGTTGACTGTTGTGTCAATGTTTTCTATGGTGTCTTCTGCCCCTGAGATTCTCTCTTCTATCTCTTGTATTCTGTTGGTGATGCTTGCATCTATGACTCCTGATTTCTTTCCTAGGTTTTCTATCTCCAGGGTTCTCTCTTTCTGACTTCTTTATTGTTTCTATTTCCATTTTTAGATTCTGGATGGTTTTGCTCATTTCCTTCACCTGTTTGATTGTGTTTTCCTTTAGTTCTTTAAGGGACTTTTGTGTTTCTTCTTAAACAGCTTCTAACTGTTTACCCGTGTTCTCCTGTATTTCTTTGAGGGTGCTATTTATGTCTTTCTTAAAGTCCTGTATCATCATCATGAGAAGTAATTTTATATCTGAATCTTGCTTTTCCGGTGTGATGTTTTATCCAGGACTTGCTATTGTGGGAGTATTGGGTTCTGATGATGCCAAGTAAACTTAGTTTGTGTTGTTTATATTCTTATGCTTGCCCCTCACCATCTGGTTATCTCTAGTGCTACCTGCCCTTGCTAAATCTGTCTGGATCCTGTCATTTCTGTGATCCTGGTTGTGTCAGAACTCCTCAGAGTCAAGCTGTCTCTGTGATCCTATGATTTTGGGATCCTGTGATCCTGGGCTTGTTAGAGATCCTGGGAGTGGAGATTCCTCTGGGTGTTTTGGGACTGGCTGTGGAGTTTGTGCCCAAGGTCTGCTCAGGGCACTAGCTGGCCAAGACAGACCAGAAGCAACCTGAGCCACTGAGCTGGTGGTGTTCCTGTGTGTCTGGTTCTGCTGGTGCCAGTTACTCCCACATGTCTTTTATTCATCAAAACTTCTCTGTGTCATTTTTCAGTAGATTTAGCTCGAGTTGCCAAGCTTTTGTCTGTAAGAAGTGCAGGCAGCAAATGTTTTAGATTCTGGGACCCTACCTCTGATACAACTACAATGGTCCCTAACATACAGTGGCACGTCTTTGTGGTGGTGTAAAATGCTATAAACATCACTCTGAATTCATCTCTATTCTTGGGCTATGGGTGCATTAGATACTGTGGTACTAATCTCCAGATACTGGGCTGGAGCTGAAAACTGAAGCTTCCAGTTAGTAAGAGATCATTTGGGGACAAGACACAGACTATATTGGCAGTGTTTTCTGGATATTGGGTTTTTGGTGGCTTTCAACCTCTGATGGGTTTGTTGGAATAAAATACCAAATAAAGCCAAGTAAGTCCTGCATGGAACTCTGCCCTTGCTGTTCAGCAGAAGCCCAGTACAGCCTTTGTTTGAATGAGATTGTAGGTACAAAATCAGGAGGTATGGGATTCAGCTATATATTTGGTTCTGTCAGAGGTAGGTTCCCCAAATCTAAACTATCACTGCTTTAGGTAGCTATAGCCCCTACTTCTATCTACCATCCCCAGGGTTCCACCCTGAGTTTTGTCTCCAAAATAACTTCGTAAGATTCTGTCAGGGTGAATTATATCACTGGTTGTCCTTCCACACCTGCCTACCACATCTGGTCAGACACCTGCCTGACATGATGTTCAAGATCTTGGTAGACTGCCATCCCTTGCTCTTTCCTCTTTATCTCTCATGATGGTTATCATTCAGATCTCTTTTCAGACTCCCACTTCCAGTCCCAAGTGTACAGCAATCAAGTTCCTATAGCTCAAGCTCACATGCTCTTCTGCATTTGTAGCAACAATGCTCAGGAGCCTCTTATTTATTCTTTGAATATCCATATGTACTTTTGATCTTTTCAGAAATCATTAAAAATGCTTAAAAGTTAAGGTTTGTTTGTTTGTTTTGTTTGGCTGTTTTGGTTTGTTTGTTTTGTTTTATCTTTAGTCATGCAGAGGTTGGCTCTGGACAGAGAAAGGGTAAAGCAGGCAAGGACGAGTGGACTCAATCAGAACCAGCTTCAGGGGCTCTACATGTCTGATCTCAGCTCAGATGAAAGGGTTGTTGTGCAGATCCCATGGATAAGAGTACAAAATGCAGCCCAGAATCTAAGGGTCCAGACATGAGTGGATTTCATTGCTGTCATCTGATATTTAACCAAGGTGCCAGAAAACACAAACTGGGGAAAGGAGAGCAACTTCAACAAACAGTGCTAGAGAAATTGTTTGTCCAACATGTAGAAGAATGAAATCAGACTCATATCAGCCATCCTGCACAAAAATCAGCTCCAGATGAATGGAGGACCGACCATGAAACCTTAAATACTAAAGCTGCCAGATGAAACCCTATGCAGTATTCTAGAAGGTACGGGTACAGGAAAGTCTTTTCTTTATAGGACTCCATTTGTCCAGGAGTTGAGGCCAAAAGTTGGCAAATGTGACCTCATAAAAATAAAAAGCTCTGTACAGCAATGGAACCAATTGAACGAAGAGAGAGCTCAGAGTGGGAAAGAATCTTTGCCAGCTATACATCTGATAGAGAATTAATATCCAGGACATATACAGAGCCAGGGAAACAAATGACCCAATTAAAAACAATGGGCCATGGATCTGAACAGTGAGTTCACAAGAGAAGAAATAAAAATGGTTAAGCAATATCTCAAGAAGTGCTCAATATCCTTACCAATTAGGGAAATGCAAATTAAAACTGCATTGAGATTTCATCTCAGCACAGTTAGAATTGATAAGCCCATGAGAATGGCAACAAATCCTGGCTAGGACATGGGAAAAGGAGAACCCTTGGTCCCTATCGGTGCGACACCAAACTAGTGTAGTGAAATCAGTGATGAGAAAAACCTAAAGCTCAATGTACCACAGGACCCTGATGTCACACTCCTCCTCACTCTTGGGCATATGCTCAAAGGATGCATTACCCTTCTTCACTGTAATGATCAGCCATTCCACTATCACTCTGTTCACAGTAGCTAGGAAATGGAAACAATCTAAATATCTTCCAGCTAAGGAAAAGGAAATCGAAAGGTGGCATATATACATAACGGAATACTATTTAGCTACAAAGAAGAATGAAATGAAGAAGATCACAGGTAAATTGATAGAATAGAATATACTATACTGAATGAGGTAACCCAGAAAGACAAATGCTGTATCCTGTCTCTTCTGTTCTGGTCCTAGTCCCTAAACTGTACATAGGAGTGCATCACCTGGAGCAACACAGAGGTAACCATGGGGGGGGGGGATAAATAACACTAAGGATATTTTAAAAGGTCATAAAGAATCATATTATTTTATGTTTATGATGTGGCGATGTACACACTTAATTCCATCACCCAGAAGGTAGAGGCAAGAGGATCTCTGTGTGTTAGATGCCAGCTTTGTCTATATAATGAATTCCAAGGTAGCTAGGGTTTTAAAATGAGACCTTATCTCCAAAGAAATCACACACAGACACACATACTACACATGCATATGCACACACATATATATGTATGTATACATATGTTTATATATTTGCATATATACATTCTTACATACATGAGATAGATTAGTTATAGAGATAGAGAGCAAGAGATAGATACATAGATAGATAGATAGATAGATAGATAGATAGATAGATAGATAGATAGATAAAACAATGGATATGTATAATTCATACCACTCACCAAAGGAGGGAACATTACAGAAACCCACAACAGGTATGATTGACCTATAACATGATTCTGACTATGGGGTACCCGGCCCCAGCTGACACATCTTCCAAAAAAAGATTTAAAAAAAAAAAACTCACATAAACTCTCAGGGAACATTGTAGATGAGGAAGCAGAGCAAGATTGTATATGCTATTTTCTATATGTGACAGAAAAGCTGCACCCATGAAATCCTATCAATATACTTGCATAAGCAGGACCTGAAAAATGACACCACCAGTTGACATTCCAGCATGGTTGAGGAAAATATCGCCAGGCCCCACCCCTAGATGGATAGCTGCCAACAACCAATGGCTGTGGAGAGGGGAAATCTGTCTTCTCCAGGGACAAGCCTTCTGATGGCAGATAGCATGCCAAGAAGTCAGCCGAAAATCAGATGCGCATGAACAACCCCAAACGAACTTAGCAGGTTATACTTACAAATGTGTGATAATTTAAAATAAGACATACAATTTAGAAGGAGAGGGGTGAATGCCAGAGGAGCTAAATGAGAAAATGGAGGGATAAAATGACATATCACATGGAATTCTCAAAAAAAAAAAAAAATTAAAATCATTGTAAGGTAAATAAAAACTAAAAAAATCAAACTAATCGTAATCTCATAAACAATAATAGATGCATGGTTGTTTTCATTAGTATTCAAATTTTCAAACATAGAATCGATAATTTCAGTAGACTTTTGCTCTTTTTTTTTTCCTGCTCAATTATAGAAGCTCTCGGTATAAATGAGAACAGAGAGAATGACATAGGTAAAACTTCTTTTAATAGCCTTGTTCCATCATTTCCGTGCATACTCAAGATGGGGTTATTCTTGAGGGCAACCAGTTTGTTTTCTTTTCCTTATTTTGTATTCTCTACATTTAATAGAGAGCTAAGCCCTTGGATGTCTAATAAAGCCATCACAAGATGGGTGATCACTGTTGCCAGTTGTCCCGGTAACAGTCAAGTCCAACTCTGAGAATAAAAAGACATAACCATGCTTCAAACTGCCAGGCCTGTGAAACCACTTCCCATGGTGTGTTCCGTTGAAATCATTGAGACTAAAAACAGAGGCCAGAGTCAATTGTGGGTTGCCTGTGTGGAGAGTTGTACTCACTTCAAGGTCAGGCTCCAGTGTATACAAAATACAGCTCCAAACCAACGGCTGCCCAAAATGTCTTTGTGATGGAAAAGCCTGGGTACTTACCTCTGGCCAGCTCCCTCTTTATCTAAGGAACAGTTCTGCCTGACCACAAATAACCAGCCAGATAACTAACTCCAGACCTCAAGCCAAAAGCCAGCAATTTAAAGAGCTTCATTCTCCAAGTGGTTATTGGTCCCGCCCTTTGCTTCAGAAAAACCACAAGCACACTGATGCCAAGACCAGAAGTTGGCCCAGCTCTCCCAGGGACCTCTTGTTGCTCCCGTTTCCACTCTCTCCATCCTCATAAAGAGCCACATGACGATATAACAACTAATTCACCCCTGTTTCTTCCCATCCCGGTTACAGGAATGGGAGCTGTGGCAGGGTTCTAAATGAGAAGAAGGGAAGTTAGCTCTCTCCAAACCCTAGAATCATGCAGAATTCATGAGATCAGATAAAATCAGGCCTGAAGAGCAGGACCACAGCCATAGTTGTCTCAAACGTAAGAGAAGGATGAGCGGTGGATCCCACATCCACCTTGTGTGAACATGGTTACTCTCACCAAGTAACCTCTGTTCAGGTAGTCGGTTTGTACAGATGTCTTAGTTAGGGTACAAAAAACTGAAAATTCTTGACCTATATTATTAACCAGGAGACCTACTTTCCATACAGGTGGAGAAGAGAAGTAATGGCTGTAAAGGAAAAGGACGCAAAGTAGCTTCAAAGATGGCGAGGAATGGTACGGTCCAAGTCACCGCAGCTCTGTCTGTGTGACTATTACAGCGTGGCAGTCTTCAGTACTAACTGAAATGCAGTATATTATGCATATGGACAGACCAGGAGAAGGAGAGGGAGACAGAGAATACAGATGACAACTTTATAAGGTAAAGATCACAACTTTGACCTAGCAAACCCTCTAAGACTGTTAAAGGAGTTAACAGTCCTGATTATTATTATTATCATTATTATTATTATTCAATTATGTAATGGTAACAACAACAATAATAGTTAAATACACAGTGTGTATAGACACCCCCCCCAAATAATATACATCCACTAAGTTAGTTTATGCTCATTCACAAAAATGCATATAAAAGTACAGGAAAAATTAGCATAACTGGAAGCTACCTTTAGGTGTGGAAGTGGGGGCAGACACAGTGTGGCTTAAAGGTCTTGAATCTATTTATACACTGAAGTATTTTCAAACAAAAATACATTTAAATGTAGCCACATAGCACTCATGTAGTTAAGAGTCATAACAATTAAAAGATCGGTAATGAGCAGCCACAATGCAAATGAGAAAATTAACACATCTGCCAGGGGACCTTCTCCTTGATAAGCACTGGTATTCAAAAAGGCATACCAACATAATCATAAGAGGATTCGTGTCAGCCGGGCAGATTTGGTTTCAAATGCAGCCTCAGGCTAATTACAGGAGACTCGTGTTTCATATCTGCTCAATGGGAATATAAATACCCCTTCACAGAATTTCTGTAAAGCTTAAATTGCCTTAATATCAGGGAACTCACTTCCCTGCCAGGGGCTGGGAGACCCTGTGGCAGACCAACCATCTCATCATCATAGAGGCAAAGACGCCCTATAGGATTCTGGGCAGACAGCAGCTGCCTTATAGATACATGCGCAGCAGTGGACAGACCCTGCCATTTCCTCCTCCCCATATCAGCAATAAACAACCACAAGGCTCATGGTAAGATAGAACAAATGGTACACATAATCAGAGATAGCCTCCGGCAGGTGGCCAACATGTAAAATTGAAGTCTGGGGAAAATGGATTCAATGTTGTTTCACCAACTTTTCCTGGGGACAAAAATAATGAGGCTCACACTAGAAGGTTCCAGACACTTTTAGCAAGGCACTTCTGTTTGAGGAGCAGATGTTCACCATTTCCCTTTAAAATTTCAATGTAGCCAGTTGGGGCCATGTGATGTATGTGCAATTACATCTATGTGCAGACATCCAGAAACCTCCCAGGTAAATATGGACTGATATTTGAAAAATGAGGGCTAATGGGAGTCTCAGACCATCTACTCACCCTTAAGATCCAAAAGACCGAGTCACACATTTAAATCCCCCTCCCCAATACTCAGAGACAAGCCCAGTGATAAAAGAAACTTTACACATTGAAAGCACTGAACATTTTTATTAATTGTGTCATCAGTTAACGTTGTCTCTCCCTCTCCAGAGGAGTCAGCTCTGCAGAGAACAGAGGGCTCCTTTTGCGTGTGTCCTCCATGAAGCTAGTCCCAGGCTGTCTCTGACTTCAGAGCTCTCAGCCTGGGTCACTCCTCGCATAGCTCTCTAGCAACATAACACCTTCATCTTTTGTGCTCCTGTGTCATGATACTATTTAAGTTCTGGGTGTGATACTTCTTTCTGCTGACAGAGCCTTCTGAGAGGTCAAGGGACCACCTTGGATGTCTCTCTTAGCCTCTCAAACATGCTGAACGGTGCCATGCAGGGCTGACAGTGGAAAAGAGGAAGTATATTCCAGGGCATAGAGGAGTCACTCAGCCAGATTCTCTTCTGACTTTGAGAATACTGTGGGAGATTAATAAAGCTCCTCCACACAGGCTGTTCTGCCAGGTTCTACAGCTCATTTAGGGAAGGGCAAGGACCAAAGTCCTCTAACACCGGACACCTTCTTTCCCAGGAGTAAAGAAGCAGACGAGTTCTAACAGAAAGAGCAAAGGCAGCTCCCTTTCAGAGGCTCTGATACCTTTGTCATCCTATCTCCGCACAGGTCTGAAACTTGACTTTTCATCCCCTGCTGTCTGCCCAGTGTCAGTCATGTGATATCATCTAAATACTCACTTGCTCTGATGGCCCTTAAGGTCTATACCCCAAACGCTTGGGACACATATATCAATGCTATAAAGCAATCAGTTTGGTAGTGTTTAGCGTTTACATTTGCAAGGGTAGGCAGGGAAAAACAATTGTCTAAAAGGTAAGTGTCTTAGTTCAGGGTTTCTATTCCTGCACAAACATCATGACCAAGAAGCAAGTTGGAGAGGAAAGAGTTTATTCAGCTTACACCTCCAAACCGCTGTTCATCACTAAAGGAAGTCAGGACTGGAACTCAAGCAAGACAAGAAGCAGGAGCTGGTACAGAGGCCATGGAGATATGTTTCTTACTGGCTTGCTTCCCCTGGCTTGCTCAGCCTGCTCTCTTATAGAACCCAAGACTACCAGCCCAGAAATGGTACCACCCACAAGGAGCCCTCACCTCTTGATCACTGAGAAAATGGACCTCCAGCTGCAGCAAGTTGACACACAAAACCAGCCAGTAGAGTAGTCTTACCCTCAAGTCCTAAAGCATTCCTTATACCGTACTTTCCAAGATCAGAAGCTGTGCCCATCTGAGCCCAAGCTGGCTCAAAAGCATTCCCATTGCCTTAGATGAAAAATATGTCCAGCCCTAGGGTCGCTGTCAAATACAAAAGCACTAAAGTTTTACAGCAGAAGTATCTTCAAATGCAGAACAAACTAAGGGGCAGCATGGGCAACCGCTCTTGCTACCCCATCCAGAGGATAGCATACAAAGGTGCTGGTTTGTATTTACCCATATCCACATGCATATACATGCATTGTGTATCCTCTAATCTGTATGTTTACAAAGTTCAAACTCATCCTTTATATCATCTCTATCCTATTTTTCTTAACATAATGTTGTAAACAGGCCCCATGTTGCTCAATATTTTTTTTTAAATAAAATCCTCCAAGACTGCAGTGTGTGAATGCATCATAATTTACCTTAATTATCTTCTCTAGCCAGTTGGTCACTTTGTAACCACATATTCTTGCATAAAAATCTTGAGTATCTTAAGTGGTTTCATTGGATTAAATTTATGCAAGTGTAGCCACTAGCTCAAAGGATAAAAACTATTATTAAGTTTCTCGTTATCAACTCCCCTGTAGAGACACCCTGGTCAGTCTCCAGTTTCACTAAGAATGCATGAGTGCCAGTCATAGCACATGCTGGCCAATTTGAGTTTTATCATTTTGAAATTTTTAGGCACAGTTGCCAAAAGGATGTTCACTCTGGTGTCAGAGTGCTACGAAAATCCATGAAGCCTTCACATGAAGTGTGTAACAATACTTTTATGATGTGGGACTCTTTGATATGTTAAAGTTACTGAGGCTTGACTCACATGTGTTAATGTCTTGCAGCATGAAATGTATTATAAATAGTATCTGAGAACAGGTTAAATGTCTTAATTCATCTTAAAATAACAAACAGTATTAAACAGGGCGAGCACCTGGACAGACAGTGGCATCATGTAAGGAATTAGGATTTACTAAGAAGGCTGCATTGTAGATCCTCCTATCTGCTTCGACAGACTCTCTGTTAGGGCAAGACACACCACGTGGCTTCTCTAAAACGCAACTGGAGAGTAATGAGAACACGTGAAATGATTTTGCCTTCATTAATCTCCTGGGAAGAGTCATGGAGGCGCACCCCATGGATTCCTGGACCAAGCTTTGAGCACTGATACTCTAAGTCAAACAATCTCTAAGACCCAGGAGAATGAAAACATAAGAAGTTTTTTTTTCTTCTTTTTTAATTAACTCAAAAGAGTTCTCACCAATCTCCCTCTGTTCAAACTCCTTTCCTCTCCAGACCCTTTGAGGTTAACTCCCGCCTCCTACAGAAAGCTTCCTCATGTTCCCTGCCCTCTGGTGACCTTTGCTTTTTCTGGTTTCCTCTAGGTTTTATATCTCTGCTGCACAACTTGACCCACACCCTCTGATTTCTTCAGTCATTTGTCCCCACCAAAGCTCTGAGCTGCTTGAGGTCAGGGCTGAGGACGTTGGCACATGCTTTGGCTCTATAATAGATTTCTCGGAAGGCTGCCACCCTAAGCCATGGTAGCAATCAAGTAACTAACATCTGCATAATGCTTTATATGAGACACTTTTTCTTGAAATATTCAGTCATCATAGTGACCCTCTGATGTAGGTATTTCATCTCTTTCATAAAAATTAAAAAACGGAGACCCAGAAAGGTCTGAGCCAGTCACAATGCAGAGACTTGAACCTCGTCATTGAGGCTCCATTTATGTAAGCAACAATAGTTAAGCACTTGCATCTTAGAGCATCACATAAGAGGGGGTTTATCTGCTCAGGGTATGAGGTGCTCATGAGCATTCTCTATCAGAAGACAATACAGTTTTTTAAAAGAGGAGTGTTTAAGTTAAATTAAGATAAAACCCTAGTTCCTATGCTTACTAGTAGCATTATACCTAAAACACGGCCTAACCTTTCTGGGCCTTAGTTTCCCCATCTTTAATATGGATATAACTATTAGCTACAGGAGAGTACAACTACTAGGAGAGTTTTGTGAGGAAAATCTACACAAATCAGAAGGCAAGAACAAGCTAGAGGGGTCAAGGATATCACAAGAATACCTACAGAGCCAACTAACCTGGCCCCATGGGGGCCCAATTAACCTGGGCTACCAACCAGGGAACTTGCAGGAACCTAGCCCCCCCCTTACACACTTGTAGTAAATGTGTAGCTTGGTTTTCATATGGGCCCCCAGCAAGTAGAGCTAGGCTGTCTCTGTCTCTGTTCCCTGTCATCGGATCCCCTTCCCGGACCTGGACTGACTGACTGGGCCTCAAGTGGGAGAGGATGTGCCTAAGGTAGGGTGTCCCAGGGTAGAGTGGTAACCAAGGGGGTGCCTCTCCTTCTTTGAAGAGAAGGAGAGAGAACAATAAGGGATTTGTAAGGGTAGATCCTGGAAGGACAGAAGGGGGGCTGTTATCAGGGTGTAAAGTGAATAAATAATAAATTATTGAAAACAAAAGAATCAGGTCAGTTCTTTGACAGAATCTCAGTCCATCCTAGAGCTATGGACCCACCCACCATTCTCTGTTTGTCTTGGTTCCCATTTTGATTTCCAATGAAATGAAGATAGGCATTTTGTGTACCAAGAGCAACTAGACTGCTAAATAGAAAAGCATTTTATCCAAAGCAGGTTGATCTGGAGTCCTTGGAACACAGATGATGCAGAAGTTCATATCTAAAGCTGCTCACTGCCAACCTAGGCCAGAACCTGCAGGTCTGTTAGCTGCAGACTCAGTTCCCACATCCCACTCTGCTCCACACACACAGTCATTCCCCAAGCCCATATCTTCTCGAAGTCACTGGGCGTCAGCACCTGTCCTGGGCTGGGCTGCTCCCTAGTGAAAGACACTGCTCAATTGGGCAAGCCAAGAAGATGAGCAGGGCCAGGACTCCCACCAGGAGTGCAGAACCACTCAGCCAGTTGACAGACACTGAATCTGGCAAAAACATGATCCAAGTCAACCCAGAAGCACAAACTTAAGCATTCTGCAAGCTCTGTGAGTTCTGGTCTAATGGGCTTCCGGAGTCTTGTTATAGATGTTTCTTGTTTCCAATTAAAACCAACACTTCACAGTTTGATGACTCTCCTCTCTGGAAGATGAGAGGATTGGACTCAATGACCTCAAAAGACCCCTGCCATGCCAACATTTTGTGCATCTGATCAAGTTCCAAATGGCTTCTGGCAGCTCCCAGAATACAGACCTGTGCTCCAAGAATGCAGATCTCTCAGCACTGAAAACCCAATGAAATTCTGAGAGAGGAAGGGAGGGAGGAAAGGGGAAGGGAGGGAGGGAGGGGGAGAGAGAGAAAGAGAGAGATTGAGGAAGGGAAGGAGGGAGGGAGGGAGGGAGGGAAGGGGAGAGAGAGAGAAAGAGAGAGAGAGGGAGGGAGGGAGGGAGGAAGGGGGAGAGAGAGAAAGAGAAAGAGAGAGAGAGAGAGAGAGAGAGAAAGAGAGAGAGAGAGAGAGAGAGAGAGAGAGAGAGAGAGAGAATAAGAACCAAAATGAGGAGGATGTTTCTGGAATCTTCATGGGGCTGCCCAGGAGTAAGTCAGTCTATGACCACAAAATCTCAGCACCAGTGAGAACAATCAGAAAGGTCATGGGGGTTTGGAGATACATTCCCATCTCTCACTAAATAACCAGAGAGCAAAACATGAGTGAGTCCTGGGGGAAGGGGCAGGGGGTCAAAGTTTAACGAAAGGGTCAAAGGTTAACAAATGGTATTAAACCTAGAATGTGGACCCTAGAAATGGTGTCGTAGAACACATAGGTGATTGTTTGAGACACTTCTTTTCTATATTTCTAAGGAAAGGGCTTGGGGAATCAGTTAGTAGTGAGGAGAGGGAATAAAAGGTATAATTAAATAAGAATGTACACTTCTATGCCTCTCCTGCATATTCTTTGGTATGCTGCCAAGAGGTCAAGTAGCTGAGTGTGCAAGCTGAGTGTGCAAGCTGCAAATTCAGAGACATGGCTTAAAGTCCTGGCTCCACATCTCCTAGCTGTGTGGTGGGAAGCAGGTTAAGAATGCCTTTCAGTTTTCTCATGTGTAAAATGGGCAAAACCGTCTTAACTAAGCACCCCACAGGCCTGTTTGAGAGCCCAGTGCCGGAAAGTAGCATTGAGCATCTGTCACATCAGAACAGACATGTAATAAGCTCTTAAAAAATGCTAGTCATTATTTACACATTGATGGTGGCCATGGCATCGGTGACAATATGTAGGCTGTGACAGTATCAAGTAGTGACAAGGGAGCTCTTGGGAAAGAAAGGTGACTTCATGAAGAGGGACTAATTGAAGATTGCCTATTCGGAGGCCAACAGAATACCATATGTACATGCGGAGGCTTGAAGCATGGAAACTGTAAGCATCTCTAGTGGTAACTGAGGAAGCTGGCCAGGTTTAAATGAGGTATCTACTCAGGTTTAAGAGGGAGTTTAGATAAGCAATGCTTTCTAATGAGCTTGTACTTACCTAGTGACAGAAGAAGGCCCTCCGAGCATTGAGAACATCCTGAACAAGACAGAAACACCAAAGCCTGTTTGGAAAGGCTGATCTGACTGATGTGTTGGAAAGCATGCATGATGGTCTGGGGACACGAACACCCCTGGAGTTGGTAAACCATATCAGGTGTCCATTTCACTAGGCTGCTTGACAGCAGGCCGTAAGAAACAAACAAGCAAGCAAACAAACAAAAAGGATCAAAGAGAAATGCTATCGTTTACTTCACATAGGCAGAGGCAGGGGAGAGAAGAAAGAAACAGATAAGGAAAATTTAAAGATGTCAAGTCCAAGTGCCTAAATGAGCAGAGTCACCATTGACAGAAACAAGAGTGGAACCAACTTTTCCATGGCAGACTACAAACTGCCTGTGAGGAAAAAGAAGAATATTCTGGGCTATATCACCTATCATCAGAGCCTGAAGACAGAAGAGGAGACAAAGATGTGATTCCCAGCACAACCAGATACTTGGGAGACCCAGGGTACACATTGGACCACAGCTGTCCACTGACAGATCACAGGCTTTAGCTTCCATTCTGAGATCAGCCAGTCATTGACCATCTTAGAGACAGAAAAGTAGTGACCTCTCAAGAAGGTCACAGCACTCACAGTGGCTGACAGATGGGCAAGGAGTATGCGAGCGTAAAGCTTGACACATGAAATTTGACCTGCATGCCTATCATTACAGAGCATCTCAGCATTGGGATGATGGCAAGATGTCCAAGATATTTGATGGATGAAATAAGACAACTCTAGCAACCAGAGGTCTAGAAACCTCTGTCCTGTGGAGCAATCCTTTCCCCCCTCAACGTCCTGACCTACTTGGAAGAAGCGGCAGAGAGCTAAGTAGTTGTCATTTTCTGGGTTACCAACATTGGCCATGCGATTCATCAGGAGTACAGGAGCATGAAAGAAAAGTCAGGCGGGGCTTTCTAAACATGGCAGAAGTCAGGAAGTTTCTATATTAAGTCCCTGAATGTAAGTGAGAAAACCTGGCGTGAATGCTCCATTTGTTGAGGCTCTAGACACTGGTGGCTACCTCATCTGTCTCTGGCCTGAGACCTTCTGCCTGAATGGGGCCTATCTGCAATCCTGATCAAACGTATCTGGATCTCTGAAGAGCTGGATTTCACCAATACATGCCAGGACTATCACCTTAAGGAAATGTGTAAATCTGTTAGTTTTAATGTGTCAGGTAAGTGGAACTTTATATTTAAGAGCTTGTTACTTTAAACCATAGTACAGCATAATATCCAAATGCATCCAGTCTGTTGCATATAAAACACGTTTGGATTTTATAAGAAGCTGTTGTTTCATTCTTGGACCCAGAAATCAATCAACAAATGTTTAGTGAGTGTCTGTTTTATGACGAGTGTGATGTTAGATGCTACAAAAACACTGAACACACTGGGGAGAGTTATCAGACACTCTGACTAGAGAGCAACATGAACAGAGGAGAGGGATGGCTAGACAGACAGCTCGGAGACTTGAGGCAGTAGCAAACACCACCAGCAATTCATTGACTGAGTTGCCATGTCTCACTCATCCCCTAGTCTAATAATGTCAGTGGTGCTGGAAGAGCAAAGAGGGGCGCTACTCTACTGTGTGCTTCCGAAACCCAAATCCATGCATCTCAGGTTGTACTCCCCTCTGTACCTGAGCTTTCAACTGTAGACCCTGAGAGGTGGTGTGGAGTCTGCAGGCCAAACTGGAAACACCATCTATATCTTCTCGGCCTCTCTCACAGGGGCAGAGTCACAGGACTTGTGACAGTCCATCTTCACTGCCAGTGTGATTAGATCTAACATCTCCACAGAGGCACATCTTTTAGCATGGCTCTAAGGATGTTTTTGGAAAGACTTAACCTGAGGTGAGAAGAGTGTTCTGAATGTAGGTGCTGACATCCCATGGGCTGTAGTTCTGGGCTGAACAGAGAAGGATAAAGGAAGCCAGCATGTTTATCACTGCTTTCTAACAGCGAATATAATGTGGCCTGCTTCTTCCTGTTCCTGCCTCCATGACATCCGGGCTATGACGGACTGCATCCCATCTGTGAGCCCAAATAATCCTTCCTTCCGTATATATGCTCATCTGGCATTTTTTCACAACAATAAAACCAAAATATTAGTGCAGGTTGGCATCTATTAACAAAGATAAAGGAACACAGCTCAGATATCCACTCTGGATAAAGGTGGAAAGGTTCAGTGGACAGCAAACCAGTGCCCATTACAACAATAGAATTTTCCAGAATTTTGAAATTAGGATTTCTATCTTACTCATAAAAAGAGAATCTATAACTAGTAAACTTCTAGCTCACAAGGAGACTAAGTAAATATGAGACATCCAGGAACATCACACTCACCAAAAGAAAAGGAACTGTGATTTTTGAATATAATAATATAATATATATAATATAATATAATATAATAATATTATATAATGTAGTAACATAATATATATATGTATGTATATATATTAGTTCTTTATTTACTAAATAAAGCCTCTAGCTTCCCTAACACTAGTCTCAATGCTCAGAATACAACCTTGAAAGAATATGAAGTATATATCACACACTTAATATCATTTTTACTTTCATCCCAATATTTCAACAGAGAAACTTGGTTCAGAGGAGCCAAATGCATGGCTAAAGTTCACTTCTCTGGGAGGTATCAAAAGGCAGGTTTGAAACCAGGTTGCCTTGACAACAGACCTCAGACTCTTCTCCAAGTACCAGACTGGCTCCTCAAAACCACTTCACAGAGCCAGCCAAACATGACACCTGGAAGACAAGGCAGACTCCAGATGGGGCTAAGCAGCAGCCACCCACCCCAGGAGCTGGATTGCCACTCCGTGTCCTGCCTGCACTGGAGTGAGCACAGGAAATGATGATGGGCTGCAGACACCTGAGCATGTGTCCGCCATGGCTGACCACTGGCAAGAGTGGTCCATGCTAAAAAAATAAAAATAAAAAAAAAAGTGCTCTGTCTACCACTTACACTGACTTCTAAAATCACACAAAGTCCTACAGTTTACCAGATTATAAAATAGATGAGGAAGGTAAAAAGTGAGGTGAAAGCAAAGAAACCAGAATCTTGGATGGAAATAAATCTTAGGAATGTGAAAATTACCAGTCCGTAAAGAACACTATGCTGAGTGAAAAGGAGATGACTGGGTAAGTGACGGTTCTTGCTCTTATGCCTGACCGCTTGACTGAAACCCTGAGAACTCAAATGGTGGAAGGAGAGGCTTAAGCCCTACCAGGTTGTCATGGGACCTCCATAGTCACGTCACTGATTGCACAGATGCATACACACAGACTTGTATGCACATGCACACACAATTACACAGTAAAAACATAAAACAATAGTAAAAACTTCTACGTTAAAATGCCTGGATAACTTCAACTCTCTGTGAATTGGTTTTTGAGGTATTGTATATATTTTGGTAGAGCTCTTCTTAATAACTGTATGTAACGTGTAAAAAGTCTCACGTACGAGAAATGATCTCCCACATCAAATATAAAAAGTTTCATGTTTAGATAATAGTTTCTTTGGATTAAACAGTAAGCATTTCTTGGAATCACTGACCATTTAGTGACCAACTATGGCATATGTGTTAAATGCATAATGGTCTCATGAAGGCCATTTTAGTAGACCACTGTTTTATGACACACTGGGCCCTGGAATAGTGACTGAAAATATGATGCACTCTGACAGACTCTGGGCAGGATCCAAAAATGTGAGCCCAGTGTGAAGTCCAGCACCTAGGCTAAGCTGGCTTTCCACAGTTCCAGAAGCTCTCTGGTATGCCACATCAGGGAGAGGTGGGGTTTCCTGCACCAAGCTAGCTAGTAAAATACTGTGAGGTGACCCCAATCTGCCACCACAGCCTAATCCCCACAAGCTCCCACTTCTTGCACCATACAACCTCTCTTCATACTTTGAAGCACCAAAACTCAAACTAGCCTCTAAGGAAAAAAATCTGCACCCAGCACTTGACTCAGAGCCCCACCTTCCTTGATCCTCTGCCTATCTTAACCATTCCAAACCCAGAGTCCATATCCCACCTGGCATTTTGTCTGTGATGGTTGGAATGCTTATCTGACTCACAATGACTGTAGTGGCGGTACATCAAAGTAAGGGGCTGCCTACAGTCATGATTCTGCAAGCCTTAAAAGACCTGCAGTTTAAGGACAGATGGGCAAGCCACACTTAGCAAGAGGTTGAGCATCTTAGTTCTTAAGTGTCTGAGGCTTAAGCTGGGCTTCTTCCATAGGGGGAGAGGAGGAATGATCATCATTTTACCACTTTGTCAGTGAGGAAGCATGTGTCCAACAAAGAAGCAAGTGAAATCCCCAGCCTAGAAGGGCACACCAAACCCATCTGGACGGTGCAATCTGGCCAGACCCACGTGGCTCTAACCATGTTGCCTAAAGCAACAGTTTACCTCCAGGTTGGAAATGGCAGCAATAAAAAATAAATGGGATCTGGCTGGACAGATAAATCCCTGCAAAGAAAAGGACCCTGACTAAGGGGAAATGGAAGAAAAATATTTATATACATATATAAAGAGACATTATCTTCTTCTACAACACATTTCTTTGAAGTTACAAATCTACGGTTTCTCTTTATTCCTGTTAGAGGGAAAACAAAAGCCCTGAGATTTATGAGCAGTGTTGTTTATTTATAATCCAAGAACTCTCCTCATACCATATGGTTGTGAAATTTACAGAGAGACAAAGTGAGAGGAAATTGCCTGCTTAATTCAATGGCTCTGGCAAAGCTAGTAGGCAGGGAGAGGATCCAAAAATTGCTTCCTCCAACACATGTGTCAGCGTGTAAGGCATGGAGCCATGCATGCAAGGGAGCAGAGGGAGCCTTTGTCTCCCCAGAAAAAAACACAGCTCAGTGTGGTAGGGCAGCTGCACTCTGTCCCATCTCCCTGCACAGCAGAGAGAGGCACAGCCCATGAGGAGGAAAGAAGAGGAGCGTGAAACTGAAGGGTGAAGGCACAGCCAGTGATTCTGACGGCGAAAAACGGGCATGATGTGGGTCTTCCTTGGGAAGAGAAAGTGCACACGGGCCTCTACACTGCTTTTGCTTCACTTATTTTCTCTGGGTGCCAATGAGAAGCAGGAGTAGCTTTCCAGGTTCCGTCTCAGTTGCTCAGTGTTCCTCATCAAGAGAGGCACTAGCTAGCTGTCCTTAAGGAGCAAGGCAAAACTCTACCCTGATCATCTCTTTCCTCTCCTCTGCACATTACAATTTCAAATTAGGGACAAATGGGAAGAGAGGAAAAGGTTGTCACTGAAGAAATGCAAATGGTAATAGTTCCAGGATGGAGAAAGGAATTGCAAAGAGGCACAATTAAATAAGGAGGATAGGATGAGGCTGAGGATGGATATAACTCAAGGGCAGAGCACTTTCCCAGCATGTATGAGACCCAAGGTTTAACTCCCAGAACAATACTGAAGGAAAAACCATGGCGGGCAATGGCAGAGAGAAGCCTCGGGCCTATCACTTTCTGCAAAGTTCTGCAGATAACAACCAATCACTCACCGCCTATCTAGAGCCCGGTTGGGGCTGTCCTGATACATGTACTATGGGTTGCCTTCTCATGTTGATGGAGTTGTTTTTCTGGGTCACCTCCCAAAATATTACATAATTCCCCAAAATGCACCTAGCTCCAGCCTTTTCTATGAGCTGCCCCCACATTTCCAAATGCTATGCAATGAATTACTGCCCTGTGTGTCCCAGGACACTGAAATTGAGCTCATCGCTTTTCTCATGCTAATTCTCTCAGATCATCCTCTGCTTCACTCCCTCCTCCCTCCTCCCTCCTCCCTCCTTCCTCCTCCCTCCTCACTTCAATGACGATGCCAAACCTACAATCCTTCCTGGTTTCCCTCTTCCTCATCTCTAATTGCTGCCAACTTCTATTAGCTCTGCTGGAAAAAAAATACTTCATTCCTTGGTCGTCTTCTTTCCTCCTGCACAGTCCAAACTCAACAAAGTAGCGAGCCTGACAGGGCGCCAGGGATACCCCAGGACGCCTTTTCCTTGCTGCTCTACCTCCGAACACCCTGCTCCCAGCAGCATCAAATGTGCCCTCCTAATACTCAGTGGGGAGTGTGGAATCGCTTTCCAGCTCACGGACCTTCATGGTTCTACGTTTCCTACACAATATAATTGGAATTCATTCACCATCACCATCCACACTACTGATTCCTAGTCCAGAACATTATGTGCAGTTGAACCCCACAACAGTCAATGATTAAAGGAATGGCAAATGAAAAATACTGAGAAATGTCTCCCTCCCACCTTTCTCTGAGAAACACTGCAGTGGTAGACAGGACTAGAGGACTTATCAAACGCACTCAATTTGACTGTTAGGAGTGTGTGAACCGTAGTAAAAAAAAAAAAAAAAAAGTAAAAGGGAGAGAGAGGAAACAAGTGAACACTGGACACTGGAGTTCATAATAAGAAACAGAGATGAGGTCCAGTCAGTCTATTGCCAGAATAATTAAGAAGGACTCCCTGCTCCCCCAAAAGAAGTCTGCAAATAATGCATGAGGCTCTTGGAAAGACAGGCAAAAGTAATTATGGACATCGGGTAGACAAAGAAAATTGAAATTAATGTGTCAGTGAAGAGTGTGATAGAACGGGAGGGGGAGCAGGCACCAAGAAGAAACAAACTTGCTGCAGGAGAAGCACAGGCATCCTTATGAAGAAGACGAAAGAGAATCTCAGGAAAGCAGGATGTCTGCCAAGAGGACTCCAGGCAGCCAGCCTTGGCCAGACCTGGAAACAACTGTCAAGCCAAGGTGCTGCTCACCTTACCATTGAGACCCCTTTCTACACATAGAGTGAGTGAAGCCAAGAGCCTAGAGAGCCTAGAAGGCAAAGCCCCCACCCCCAGAAACAGACTCACCAAAAATACCCACCAAGGAAAAATTTCCTATCAGAGGATCTGATAACCAAAGTCGGTCCACACACAAAAGACAGTGGGTAAGAGGAAGGCCTGTGACCTCTCAGAGCCATGGGAGCCATGCCCCATGCTACAGTTTGAGTCCCAAAGCCACAGAATCATTCCACAAATGACATCAAACTGGAATAAACTGTGCTGAAGGTAGAGATTTGGTGGCCAGACTGACATGGTCAATGGTGTGGGAATTGCTCCAAGTCCTTCTAGGTTTCTGATGAGGTTATGTGTCACACAGTGAAGCTCTTGGGGCAGGCTGTTGCCCTTGTTTAAGTTCAACTCTGCAAGTCCATGCTGAAGATCCACATCAGTGTCATATTGTGATGCTACCTTATAAACACAAACAAGTGTGGACTAAACACCTGTCCAGTGTCCTCAGGACAAAAATCAACCAGTCGACAAACTGAGTAAGTGAGCAAAGCCTGGGATCTGGTGAGGTTCCCCATGAAAAGCAGAAGGTAGGCAGACACTAGATGGGTGACAGCTGAAGCAAAAGACGTGAAACTCTTAATTGTAATAAAAAAAATGTGAAAATGAATTTGAGAGTCAGAGAGGGCAACTAGTACTTAAGTAAGGAGAGTCATTGTTCATGTTAGATGTGAAGGACGACATCACACAAAGAGGACGTGAAGATGTCTAATGTGAGAGTAACTTGTAGAAGGATCCTGAGTCAGGAAAGACACATCAAGAATTTTGAAAACCTTATAAGGCTCAGGTACCAGATCCAGATGAGAGACTGAGGGGTAGCAATATGACTATCCCCCCACATGCCACACCAGGAAGTCACAAACCAGAGGCAGAAAATGGGCATGCATGAAATGCCATCTGTGTCTCAAGTACAAGCCTGGGGTAACATTCACCTTTCTTGACATTCTTTAATTAGGTATTTCATAAGCAATAAGCACTTCTGATTCTAGATAAGATGGAGGGACATGAAAAACATTCCAAAAAAACAAGATTAATTAAAATAATTATTTTTTTCATTGAACATCAGACAATAAATAAGTAGGACCTCCAAGGACAGGAACTAAATAAAGTTTACAATTGCCCTAGACTACTATAGGAGTGTCTAGGACACATACACAGATAAGAAATGGAGAGAAACCACTATCTTTGGGAGTACAGCAAATGGAACAGGGAGTCCAGCAGGCAAACATAGCTAGGTTTTATAACAATATCTATCCTCTCCTGAAACAGTCCCAGAGCAGAAGGCTACACATACAGGGTGAATGTTGGACATATAAAGAGCTTCCCCTAGAGTCTTTAGCTGGAACTGAAATAACACTAAAATAACAACTTAATTCCAGAAGTTCAAGGAGTGCCAACAATAATAGTGTTTCTATGAGTCGTGGTTTCAACCATCATAGACAGTGTGGCATAGGGCGAAATATTCAGCGAAGGTCTGTCTTGTTAGCAGAGTGAAAGTCAACCTTAGCTCAGATGCTTTCTGATAACACCTAACAAACCTCAAAATCTAGCAGGAGCTAGAATCATTCAACTGTTCAAAGTAACTTAATGTTATCAAGAACAAAGCTCAACAATATTTATGTGAATTCAAAAATCTCCTATAAACAGAAAGGAAGCTGCAACATGTACCATTTGAAAGAAAAAATGTTTGTTATATAGAGAAACAAAAACACACAATCCAAGACAATGAGAAAAAATTCAAAAAGTCTAAACCATCTGTTACCAATCAGTTATAATTCCCAACTATCTCCCACCTGAGAACATGGGTTAGTCATTGTCTAGAGAAAATTTTAATTATTATTACTAAAAAGTGATTATATTTACTTAGTGGAAATAATACTAAAACTTCTACAATGTACAGGAAGTCCCACACAACAGAAAGTAGCCAATATCAATATTACCACTCCTGAGAAATCTTGTTCTAAACCAGAGAAGAAACAGTGTAAGATATCAGTCGAGAAGACACTGAAACAGTTATTACAGTCTTAACACTTAGTTAAAGAAATTAAAGAAAGATGAATGTGCTCACTAGAGACATGATAGATATGACAATGACACTAATAGCAAGCCAGAGACAAACTCTATCATGACAAGTCACTATGAGGGGTTAACACAAACAAGGTACCAAGAAGGGTTAGGGAATAAGCATGTGGCTTTGCAAACTGTACAATGGCAGATAGAGGAAGCAGGATGTCTACTGTCATCTTCAGAAGTCAAAGAAGGGGAGGCAGAATGCAGACTTTAATAGACTATTGGCTGGCTGTTTTCAAAATTTGTAAAATCTGTAGGCTCAGGTCCAAGAAGCATGAAAATTCTAAATGTAAGAATCATGGATTTAAAACAAAAGAGTAAAGCATATTGCAATCACATTGACTGTCATCAACATTAGTTAGGGACAAACAAACATGATTTGTGCAGAAAACAGTGCTGAGTTGTTATTTGTTTTGACTTGTTTCTCTAGAAATAAAAGAAAGTCTATTTTTAAATGTATAATTATTATAAAATGTCATATACTTATACAATTCATCTTGGTTATATCTATCCCTCCCTATGCTCCTAAAACTTTCCCCAAGCAAACTTCACATCCTGCTTGTTTAGAATCCAGGAGTCCTGTTGGCCCTATGTGCATGTGTGTGGGGTCATCAACGAGACATCAGCAACATGCCAAACATACAAAAACTACCAATCAAATTCTCACCTATCAAAAACTTCTTTGGTAAAGAAACATTTAGTCTTGATGAGAGATAGTTATGTGTGGTGTTTTTATTGACTTGCGAAAGTTTGTAGCTAAAATAGCTAAAAGCCCCTCTTCCTTTGAAGCTTGCATGGTACCTTTTGGTACCATGAAAGCTATGCTGCCTATGGGACATGACAATGACCAGCAGGGAACAGCAACCCTGAGAGTTCAATAGTGGACACTAATACCATGATGGGGGCTAGCAGCTCTCTTATGGCCTGCCCCAAGAAG
>NW_022196904.1:179674152-179700492 GCF_008632895.1 Mastomys coucha | reverse complement strand
CACACAAAAGCAAATACCTGGGGCTAATGAGGTCCTGAATCCAGGAGGAGAACCTACAGCTGCCACTTTAGTAAGCCAGCCTAATTCCTAACTGTGCTCTAAATATTTATACTTATACATAAATGTAGCTCTCACCCCTCATCAAAGACACCTCTTTGCAACAGAAAAAGACCATTGCAGAAAAGAACATATAAGAATACCAAAAAAAAAAGAAAAGAAAAGAAAAAACAAAGAAAGAAACTGACTGTGGGAAGCCCAGCTCGACAGCTCTACAGACAACACAACTTGTGCACCTACAACTCAGGGAACATTGAGGAAGAGGGAGATGGAAAGATTCCAAGATCCAGTGGAATAGGATGTCTGCTGTGAGATTGCATCTCTGAGACATGTCAGTCAGCAAAACGATGCTCATGAAATTTCAACAACACAACTTCCTAAACAAAACCCGAGCAAAGGTGATACCAATAGATATTCTAACATGGAAGGAAGAAATGCAATGAGCTTCAACCTAGACAGGAACTAAAGGGAATTAAGGAATGCTGGAAGTAGATAAATAGTCTTCCCCAGGCAAGAGGTCCTCATTCAGTTACCCAATATCAAATGGTCAACCCTGAAATCATATATGTGTAGATCACATTATATGGACCAAATATCTGCAGTACAAAAAGAAATTACTTAAGACAGTGGAATGATACTTACAGAAATCTGAATTTTCACAGAAATAGAGAGCAGAGATGGTAATTACAAAGATGAATGCATGTTTCTGATTGTGTACTCTTTTTATAAGTTGGGTTTTATAAAAAATAACACACAGAAAAGAAAAATGAATAGTTATAATGGTCCAGTGTCAATAAGATGCAAAATAAAAAAATATACTTTTATATGCTTCCTGTATCATAGAAGAAATAATGATATTTGAATCTAACCTTATTATAAGATTAAAATGTATAATATAAACCTTTAGTCAATCTCTAAACTAATGTAATAAGGTGTTTTATCTACTAAAGCCACATAGAAGATAGGATATAAAAAGTAATCCATGCAAAGAAGGTATAAAAAGGTACAAATATCAAACAACAAAAAAACTTAAGCAAACAGAAAACAAAGAATAATATAATGGACTTTAATCTACACACAGCAATAATCCCATTAAGTATAAATGGTCTAAACATCCCAAGTAAAAGGCAAATATTGTCAGAACGATAAACAAATACTATCATTAAGTTCATTCAATTTGGTATAATGAAGAGGAAAAGTTGGGTCTGAGGGGTGAGTGACTGAAACATAAAATAACAAGACCCAATAATATGGTGTCTATAAAAGATAAATTTGAAGTTGCAAGACACAAATTAGATAAAAGCAAATAGAAAGGTTTTTCACCAACCCAAGAAGGGCAGAGTGACTCTAATGTCAGAAAAGTCTATCTTTTTTAAACAACAAGAAAAATGCTACCTGTAGATTTGAAAGAAAACATTTTGCAATGATAAAGTAGTCAGTCTGTGCCAACAACATTGTAATTCAAATTTTGTCCATCTCTTAACAAATCTTTAGAACATATGAAATAGAATAACTAGGGTCAAAGCTAATATCCAACCATGATTATTCTTTACTGAATTTGGCAAGTGACTATTTCCTAAGGCACCTAAATGTCTCCCTGACATTCTCCATGGCTGCATTAAAATTTTCCCTCAACCTCCAAACTAAAGTCTATACAATACTGAGTCTCCTGGCCCAGTCTTATCCACTTAGCTTGCTTTGTTCGATTGACTCATGCCCTGCTACACATATTTTAAGTATTTTTAAATAGAATCTCTGGCATTGAACAAATGAAGGTAATTTGAACAAATGAAGGAAATTTGAACAAATGAAGGTAATCTCCCAATTTTTGTTCCCAAGTTCATCAAATTTGGTACAATGAAGAGGAAAAGTTGGATCTGAGGGCTGAGTGTTGGAAAACAGAAACAAAGAACAGGTGACATCTTGCTGGGCTCATGGCACAAGCTTTTTATTCCAACTATGTTGGAGACTGAAGGAGAATTGCAAGTTCAAAGCCTGTGAGGGTAACTTAAAATACCTTAAAATAAAATAACTCCAAAAGAAGTAGAAATATTTATATCAGTGTTAGAATTCTTGTTTAATATGCCCAAGGTTGTAGCTTCAATCCAAAGTAATCCCCTACACACACACACACACACACACACACACGTGCACATGCACACACACATGCACACACACATATGCGTGCACACACACACACACACACATGTGCACACATTCATACATGAATGACTGATGTCTTCCCATTATGAGGAATATGAAGACCTAGGATTTCTTGTACTGGGATACTTTGAATTCCCACTCTCCACAGATTCTTGGGATCAGGAAGCATATGAATCTCTTAGACTAATTACTTGGTTGCTTGATTTTGCTCTAGTAGTAGCTTGGAATTTATGAATCTGATTTCAGGGTTTCATTTTCAGTTTTATTCTGAGAAGCAGAGAAATAAAAGCCAAAGTAATACCATTCTAAAGAGGTTAACTGTTACAACTGTGTGCGACTCTCACAAGTGGACATAAAAGGGACCGTTTTTACAGTGCCCACTAAAAGAAATCTGAGATGTCTCAATGTCTCAGCAAAGGGGAGTGAAGTCCTGAGGGAAGCACACTACATCACCCGCCTCCAACACATCAGGCTGCACACAATGCCCGAAGCACCGGAATTGGCCTCCTGCTGTCTCCACTGGCTTGCCCATCCCCGGGCACCTGGAAAAAGAGTGAAGAAAAATATCTGGCCTTATCACTGGATGTCCGACATCATCTTTGCTTGCACAATTTGTACAGATCTAGAGACTTCTATCAGCGAGGCAGGAGCAAAGGCAGGTAATGGAGACAAGGCGGGAGCAAATACGAGTTGACAGGAACGCAGTTCACAGGGGATCTGGAGTTAAAATTTGAGATGAGAACTCCAAACACCAAAATCCCTAACTGAGGACCTTGAGGCAGAGCGGATACCCAAGTGAGAACCCAGCAAGAGCACAGAGGGACAGTTCCTCTGCTTCCCATCACTAATCGCCTTTGCATCCTATAAGCAGACCAGAAGGAAGCGAGCCTGAAGAGCTTTCAGGCATCTCCATCTGACTTCCAGCTTCTGTATCAGGAACTCCTCTGCTCCCTCTCCAGCTCCCAGCCACTGCAGGACTTAATGACTTCAATTCCACACATCCCCCACCCCAAAGCTGGATTTCTTTGTGACCTGAAGCCTTGACTCAGCCACCCCTCCTTCTAGAATATTCTCCTCCTGCTCCTCCTCGTTGCCTCCTACCTACCCATTCTTTCAGCTTTAGACCCTAGAAGCCTTCCCAAATTCTCAAGTGAACTAGTTTCAATTCTTATTCTAATAACTCTTAGCAGCCACAAACTGTAAAGTGCCAGGCCATTTCCTCACACAGGTTGAGTTTTCACTCATTATTCTTTATGTGCCTCTTTTGCTTCCCCACCTGAGCCATGCCTTCGTGGGAAACAGAGACTCTAAAATTGGATTAATTTTGCTAGTGTGCTTAGTGAGGTAATCACTGTATGACTTGTTGAATGGAGGAATCTGGATCACTGAGATGGCCTAAAGACTCCTGCATAAACATTCCTCCTGGAACCCTTTCCCTGCCCGCTAGCACAGCTGAGCACAGAAGAGGGAGGTTGGAGCTGGCATATGTTGGTATCAGAGTACATAGAGCGTTAGACCAAGAAGGTGGTGGGAAAACTGTGAAGACAGAACAAGGAGTCTGAAATGGCCACCATAGATGCAGGAAGAATATTCATTTTCAGGAAGTCAATAGATAAACATTGCCCCATCCGCTTATAAACTCTACATGTTAATTTAAATAAGCAATAAAATAACAAGTAGGTCCTATAAGCCATTTGTCTCTCATGACTCGCTCTTTGGGGCTCTAACCCAGAGTGTACTCCAAATCTACATTTAGGAATGTGTGTGTGTGTGTGTGTGTGTGTGTGTGTGTGTGTCTACACATATAGATACATATGCATGTACATATATGTACATATACATATATACATATATGTGTGTATACATACATAAACATATTCTTAAATGTAGATTTGAAGTCACTCTGGGTGCACATACATATTCATAATTATATGATTACCCAGTCTTTTATGTTATTATATTACAATTAGCAATGTTGTACAATAACTTATTGTATAGAATTTATATGTATAGAATTTGTATTATATACATACCCATAGAAACAGAGTAATTCATTCTTATCCTGGTGGTAAAGATATTACCAATGCAGTTTCAGGAGTAGTATCATAAAGAAACCCACCTAGTAAGATTTTAGAATTTCTGCCAAGAGAAAAACAATTCAAATAGACTTAAGATGCCTTCATTTGGAGATTCCTGATTATTAAGTATCATAACTCCCCAAAACAAAAATCTCTGCCTTTGCTCCACTATATAAAACCAAAAGCCAGGCTAGCCTTATTAATAGAAAAACTTTAAAAGTTTAAAAATTAAAGCTGTACTTGAACCCAAAAGATCCACATTCTAGCCTTCTCACAGCTATTAATGAAGTGTGTATCTATTACCTGAGATTTCAAGTCCCTTGGTTTTCAAATCTACGAAGGAGGAGGCCTGGCTAAGCTACATTTCCTAGAGATGATGTACATGATGAGCCTTGCACATAACCCAGCCGTCATAGCGAATATATGTAACTGCCCCATCTCTCCCCCTCCATTACTCTCTTTGACAGTGGTGTCTTTGTTATCCAGCTATAGATCATGTGACCTAAGAAAACACTTCATTGAGGAAAGAACAGAAAACCAAAACTGTTCATGTAATACAAAGGTGCACCCAAGCCTTTTCCAGGGAGTGAGCTGTTCATCACGTGCTACTTGGATGCAGCCGTCTGCTTTATTCGTGAACATCCCATAAATCTCATGGCACATGTGGAAAGAAGTAGAAAGAAATACAGAAATAGTTTGTTGGTGATTCAGTCTATATTTGTGAGTTAACTTTTATGTCCTATGCTTTCACATCCTGGAAGCATTTGAAAAGATAATGTCTAAGAATGGACTCTAATCCTAACAAAACTGAAGCTCGTAAAGCCTTTAATGTCCTGCTGAGTACTTAAGGCCATGTTGCTGCAGAGACCTCCTGCTAGCAGGGTCTCCAGGATATGCAAAAACACTCTGAACACATTTAAAGTGCTTCCCAGCCACTTGAGACACAACTTGTGAGCTCTGGCAGTACAAACTGAACCCTACTGTCCTGAGTGAGATCTCTGTTGACAGGAACCTGATAGAAGCAAGGCTTGCAGTTCTAAGATGCCCAGAAACGAGAAAGTGTTGACACAAGAGGCGGTGTTATACTTTGCTATGCCCAGAAACATTCTCGAGGGGTCCGTGAGACAAGGCCCTCAGAATGGCTGAAAGCAGTGCAGCATCCTTTGTACCATCCTGATTTGAGGGCAAAGATCAGACTACCCTCTCTACCCATAATTGCATCTCTATGTTGCCTGACACTTGTATTCTCAGGAACTCTGTCAAATCATTGAAGTGGGAATTTACTTCCAGGTCATCTGACCGCTACTAGTTTCAGCGCAGCAGAGGCAACAATGTATGAAGCAATACAGAATCATAAAAGACAAGAGAAGCAGCCTCAGAGCAATAAGGCTGTTGGCAAGCATCCTTAGAGGGACATAAAGTGGAGTAAACTGAGGGAGCTATGTGGGAACAGACTATGGAGAACTACACTTTTATGCCCAGCTACCCAGGAGAACTCAAGGCATCCCTTCGGAAATGCCCACCCCTCTCCTTCTACCAAGTGCTCCCGGGATGTGTAATGAATACCCATATCACCCCACAGGGAGGCCATTTCATGTCTATACACAACAGGACCTCATCCTTTCTTCTCTAAAACCAAATTTTTGCAGGAACCTCATGCACCAAAGCCTCCTTGCCCAAACTAACTTTAATTTGGACTCCTCACGCGCCCATCTCAAAGCCTTTGGCAGTTCGCTGTGCTCAGCTGCCGACTCTCTTCTCCTTGACTATTTAAATCCCACAACCCTGCCTTCTCCCTGAATTTGCCATATTTGAAGGTCTCAGAGAACATGGATTTTTGCATCATGAATCCTAGACGTTACATTGTGTCAGGACACTGCTTAGATCTTACTTTCCTTTTGTCAAGTCCAGAGTAACTCAAAAAGAGACATTCCTTTGACACTGAATTTCACACAAGGAATGAGTGAGATACCAAAACTAGATGTTAAGCACCATACCTTTCTAAGGATCTAGCACACTTACAAGACTACAAATTGCAGAACTCCTGGGCTACATCCCCCCTTAAAAAACGTTCTATTTGTCCTATCAAAGGCTATTGAAAACTCTGACATTGAAAGACTTCAAAGGAGATACAAATACTTTTGACACAAGTCAAAAGGATCTCTGTTTCCTACCATGCTTCCTCCATGCCTGATTCTCTGAACCACTGGATCCTGTATTCAAGTCTATGTACATTTGAATCTTAATAACTGGCTTTATTAACTGTTCCAGTTAACTTGCGTGCACTACTCCAGGTCACATTTGTCCAGTCCAACAGGAAGGGTGGGTTTTAGGCCTTTGCTCATTCAGTTCAGAGCTTGGTAACTAGCCACAACAGTGAGGCCATAAGAGACATAGAACTGTACAAGTAGAGAAGCCTGCCTCCTCTGTGCTGTGCAGTGGGGTGGATCTATTCAAATAGAACCCCTTTGACAAGACTAATCCTAGGCTCCTAAGAGGGAAATAGGTGAGTTGGCCCAATCAGGTTTCCTAATTTTAAAAAAGACCCCAGTTCCATCCAGAGACTTGAAAAGCTTAAAGGGACACAAAATAAGCTTATCAGTGAGAACCAAGCCATCCCTCAGGGACATCAGACTCAGTTGGCTGTTCTGTTCCAGATCCCTAAAGAATCAGCCAGAAGGCACCATTTCTCTTAGCTCGGACTCTCCACTAAGCCTTTTATGATGCTAATAAATGAGGTAAAATCTAAGGTATCACCTTTAAAAATCCATATTTCAGAGTTTTCTTTATCTTTCCTCCATTCCCAGCGAATCGCTCCGTCTTCTCAGCACCTTTGCGCCAAGGCACTTAATCTTCCTGTTTAATGACACCGTCTATGGAAGGAAGCCGCGGTGTCTCCATTCACCAATAGCCAGATCAATCATGTGTCTCTAAGAAAATGAAGTCATACCAAGCTGGGTTTTAACATTGCTGAGGGGGGTCATTAGGACCTCTGAGACTCCTCCTGCTGAAGGGCTCTGATAGCTTGTGATTAATTAGGCAGCTCCTTCCCGGAGACTCTTTCTGCCTTTGCTGTCAAACCTACTCACCCCAACGCCAAGACTCCTGGGCTTCCCAGACCCTTTGGCAACAGACATGAATGAGGTTCAGGAACCTTCCCCGTCCCCTGCTACTCTCCTCTGGTATTTTAAAAAGTGACACTCCAACCCTCTGTGACTGAGAAATTGGTACAAGTATCTATAAGCTTAGAATGTGTGTCCTTCCTCCCCATGACTCTGATGGCAGGCCCCTGAGCATTGGGGTGTATTCTTCCTCAGTTCACAGTACATCAGCAGCAACACTCTCTTTGATATAGACAATGAGGACAGCAGGGGAAACACGGTGAGTATGAGATACTGAGTTAGTGCAGCCTTTCCCTGTATAAATGCCCCCTAGCTTGTCTGACATCTGCAGAGAGTCTCTCAATCCGAAGTCTGGCTGGGAATGGATGGTGCTTGTAGAGATTAAGGTAGGAAAGAGGGATCTGGACAGCACAAGCTTGAAAGGTTATTCAAGCAGAGAAGAAACCACGGTGCACACTTTGGAAATACAAGTGGCTACCTGGATGCAGTTTAAATGAGCGTTGAGTCAAATCCATGGACGTATTTCTCAGGGTCATCCTCAGCCATTCCTGCCTCCCTCCCTTCCACGCTAGTTTCTTCATTTGTGAAGTGATGCTATAGAATTCTCCAGTCCTAGTCACTCTTATTCCTTCCACGTCACCAGCAGGAAAGTCCTACTAGATTGCTTTGCACTTTACAACGCTGAGGCAGGATTTCTCAATGAACCAAGATCTCATGACCCTGGGACATAAACCTGGGATCTAAATGTTTAAACATTCAAACTTTTAAACACTCTGAAGACTCTTGATTCCTAAACAAATGACACGATAGCCACGTGGACCTTTCTATCCCATATACTAAGTTCTGGTAAGAGTATTTATTTTGATAAGGAAATAGTCATACTTCTGATCGTGTACCAGCGTCAGACCCTTCACTCCCCAACCACACAAGAGTGACCGAGACATTCCCTTTAGAATAAGCCCATTTTTAAAAGTTTGATCTTCAAATGGGTTGAGAGAAATATCAGAATATCAGCTGATCAGGTAGATGCCTATTCAAACTCCATTACCCTAGGGAATCCAGATACTTCCCCTATTATAGACAGGGTGGCAGATCAGTCAATGAAAGTCCATCATCAATCAAGTCATTTATGCCTGATTCTAACAAAAGTGTCCAAGAGGCTAGGATCACAGGGGACATAGATAGAGAAGACGTTTATATTCATTTAAGACTATTAAAGTCACAAAACAAAAGCAGCATACTATTGATCCTTATAACCAACGATAATTGTCTCAACCAACTCATGTAATTATCCACATCCTGGCTTTATACCTGTTGTCCTACCTTGTCTTCCTGTATATTTTCATAGTCCGCCATCACAAACATAAACTCAGTCCCCTCACAATGAAAATCTTTGTTTGGGGGATATGCTCTGACACTCATTATAGTTCAGTCACTGAATAAAATCCTTTAAGGAAAATCTACAAGTTCACTAAGCACTTACTGAGTAGCTTATCTGACTTCAAATCTCACTTAGCAATTTATTTCTTCGGCCCCTAGAGGCCCTGCAGGCTTGGCTGCTGTGTCATATGGGCATCAGAAGGTGGCAGAGAGGAGAGAGGCAACATCTAAGCTCAGTGTTCTGACCTAGGAACATCTGAACAATTAGTAGCCTGACATTTCCTGAAAAAAAAAGAGCCTGAGACGACCACCCCTCATGCACTATAGGCCCCAGACAAGGAGCTATCCTGAGGTGACCACCAGTCCAGAGATGTACAGTGTGGGGTCGGGCACCAGGCCATGCCTCAGAGGACACTTGCCTCGTGCCATAATGCATGAGCACTGAGTAGGACTCCTGAAACTATTTCAAACACCTGGGTACCACTCAGAGGAGCAAGTAAGTGGTGGAGAAATGGAAGAGAAAGACAAACAGAAGGATGTGGGCATGGTGAAGAATGGCAGAACTGGAGACTCAAGGGTAGTGAGGAAGTCTGATGTGAGTAGCTGGTGATGCCACCTCAGACCATGGTGGGGTGCTGTCCTGTGCTGCCACTGGGGACCACATCTGGGTCTGTGACCCTGCGGTAACAGGGTTCTGTTACCACCAAAGGTCAGGCAGATGTCCCAAGTCTGGGATACTGTTCTTGGGACATGCTGACATCTGAGGCTGTGCAGAATTGGCCCTACTCTCACCTAGGCATCCTGGAAGAGCTGAACCTGTGGGCATGAGAGCAGAAGAGCTGACTCTGCCCTTAGCCAGCTACAGTACTCAATAGAGCCATCCTGCACACAACCCAGCCCCGAGGACAGGAGCATGGGAGAGCTAGCCCTACCATTTGTCTCCTGTGCGGTGGTGTGGGCAAGGGAAAGATACCCTCATCCTCCCTGCTTGTCCCTCACCAACTGCAGCTCTCCAGAAAGTGGGCCTTGCACCTTGCCTGGGCATCACTAGAACTGATCCTAGGGCCTGGGGTACTGGCAAGCTGGCCCTAAGGGCATGAGCATGGGGGAGCTGGCCATTTGCCTACCATGCAGTAACATGGTCCAAGGAGAGATGTCATTCCCCTTACCCCTTGCCACCTACAGCAGCTAGGAGCACTGCCCTGAGTTACTGAGATCAAGAGCTCTGGCACTACCTCTCACTGTTGCAGCACTTGGGAGAGCAAGCTCTGCACCTCCTCTGGACATGGGCATTGCAGGTGAGCTGGTCCCGAGGGCATAAGAGCAGAGGACCAGTGAGTTGACCAGCTCAGATCCAGAGCTTTGAATTGGCCCACCCCAATATCTACCCCATCAATGAACTGCTGGAGTGCATTGAGGGGCCAGTCCTATACATCCAAAATTACAAGGTGTTCATGACCCAGGACATTTGTCATGTGATATTTGAGAGGATATTTGAGAGGAGTCCTGCTGCAGCATTTTCCCTGTCCAGTCACATTAGAGCAGTGACAGGCCCTAGACAGGTAGAGCTAAAGTTGGAGAAGGAAAAAGGTCAGGAGCAGGAGTAGAGAGGTCACCCTGGAGGCGGACGATGAGGATGAGTCAGACCCCACGTGGTTACACAACCAAGCAAAGGTTTTTACAAAATAGATTAATTGAGTTAGAATACTGTCCTTATTATTTTGTTCTGAAATTATTGTATTGGCATCTTGTAAATTATGATATTATTATTATATAAATCTGATTGGATATTAAGACCTTAAGAGTCATGCTTTCCTTACCGGGTCTTAGGCGCTATTTAGATGAATGGTTGTGGGGGGTGTGTAAAGAGTTGCATGTGAGCAAGATGTTGTGAATAGCTGGGAGAGAATAACAAGAGCCAGCGGGGACATGGTGATGGCCGGTACTGCACCGTCTCAAGAACATGGCCCAGCGGGAAAGTTTGCGGGGTGGATTCATTTTTTTAAAAATATTCTCACAACAGAGTCCGAGGGAGGTTACAGTATTCATAGAGCAGCAGAAGCCAGAGGCCTCGTACCAGACCAACAAGTCATCGCAATGAACATGTGCAAGCAAAGAATAGAGCAGCAGAAGCCAGAGGCCTCATACCAGACCAAGTCATCGCAATGAACATCTGCAAGCAAAGAAGTGTGGACGAGACTATGACACAGTACAGCTTCCACCATCAACAGTGAGGTTTGTTTGTTTTTGTTTTTGTTTTTGTTTTTATTCCTCTGTTGCAAGGGAAGGTTGCAAGGGTGGGGGGGCAGGTTCAAGGGAAGGGGAAGGTGAGTGGAGTTGGAGTGTGAAATTCACAAAGAACCAACCAAAAGGTTTTCTAAAGAGAATTTACTTTTCTAGTGGAGAGTGAAGATGCTAAGTCATGCAACTTATATCATAGCCAGGTTATTCTTTTTACAATGATGTGTATGAGTGCATGTATGCATGCTTGCACACATGTGTGTGTGTGTGTCCGCGTGTCCTGTGTTTTTGTATGCATTTTTAGCTGCCCATGTGCGGGTGTGCATGCACCTGTGTGCCTGTGGTATGGCAGCCATCACACATACTAGATTGCTCTTCACTTTACTGACTGAACTTATTCAGCTACTGTGAGGATTGTCGGTCTGTGGTCTGCTCTGCCTCCTAATCATAGGATTACAGGTGGACTGTCATGCACATCCAGATGTCATATGCCAATACTGGGGATCAAAGCTCCAGTCCCCACTGAGCCATCTTCCTTGTACACTCAGGTAAATTTCCTCTTTCTTTTTTTAAAGATTTTTAAGACTATGTATGTGTGTGGCTGTGGGTATGTGCATGTGAGTGCAGATGCCCCTCAGAAGCCATAAGATCCTCCTGGAATTAAAGTTACAGGTGGTTATGAGTTGTCAAAACCAGGTCCTCTGCAAAAAACAAAACAAAAAACAAAAACAAACAAAAAAAAACAGTAAGACTCAACCTTTGCCCCATCTCCAGCCCTTAGGTGAATCCATTCTTTTTCCCCCCTATTTTTTAATTGGGCATTTTTCTTTATTTATATTTCAAATGTTATCCCCTCTCCAGGTCTTCCCTCTGGAAACCCCCATCCCACCCTCTACCTCTATGATAGTGTTCCCCCACCCACCCACCCACTCCCACCTTCCAGCCCTGGCATTCCCCTACACTGGGGCATCGAACCCCCACAGGACCAAAGGCCTCTCCTCCCCATGATGTCCAACAAGACCATCCTCTGCCACATACATAGCAGGAGCCATGGGTCCTTCTATGTGTACTCTTTGGTTGGTGGTTCAGTGGGGGTCTGGTCAGTTGATACTGTTGCTCCCCCGACAGGGTGGCAAATCCCCTCAGCTCCTTCACTCCCTTCTCCAACTCCTCCATCAGGGACCCTGTGCTCAGCCCAATGTTTGGCTGAGAGCATCCACCTCTGTATTTGTCAGGCTCTGGCACAGCCTCTCAGTAAACAACCATATCAGGATTCTGTCAGCAAGCACTTCCCGGCATCCGCAACACGGTCCAGGTTTTGCGACTGTATATGGGATGGATTCCCAGGTAGGGCAGTCTCTGGATGGCCTTTCTTTCCATCTCTGCTCCATGCTTTGTCTCCACATTTCCTCCTGTGAGTATTTTGTTCCCCCTTCTAAGAAGGACTGAAGCATGCGCACTTTGGTCTTCTTTGTTCTAGAGCTTTATATTGTCTATGAATTGTATCTTAGGTATTCTGAACTTTTGGGCTAATATCCACTTATCAGTGAGTGCATACCATGGGTGTTCTTTTGTGACTGGGTTACCCCATGCAAGATGATATTTTCTGGTCCCATCCATTTGCCTAAGAATTTCATGAAGTCATTGTTTTTAATAACTGAGTAGTACTCCATTGTGTAAATGTACCACGTTTTCTGTATCCATTCCTCTGTTGAGGGACATCTGGGTTGTTTCCAGCTTCTGTCTATTATAAATAAGGCTGCTATGAACATAGTGGAGCATGTGTCCTTATTACATGTTAGAGCATTTTCTGGGTATATGCCCAGGAGTAATATAGCTTGGTCCTCAGATAGTACTATGCCCAATTTTCTGAGGAACCACCACCAGACTGATTTCCAGAGTGGTTGTCCCAACTTGCAGTGCCACCAATGGAGTCCCAGCAATGGAGTGATCCTCTTTCTCCACATCCTTGCTAGCATCTGCTGTCAGCTTAGTTTTTTATCTTAGCCATTCTGACTGGTATGAGGTGGAATCTCAGGGTCATTTTGACTTGCATTGCCATCAGGTGAATTCTTTAAAAAGTATGTATTATTGCCTTCATTTGACTAGTATAAAAACACTGAGCCCAGAGTATAAAGTGACTTAGCTATGGGCACATGGACACTGGGGACAGACCTGGCTATAGCATCCACAGCTGATACCACACTACATCCTATGGCCTTTCTTTTCTGCTCTGTTGTCCCTGCTTAGTGGACAAACCATTATGCAGTTTATCAGTCATCAGTAGAACCAATCCTTGGTCTTTATAGCTGCCAATATGTGTATATGGGAAAATGAACACTGCCCACTCTGCCACACTTAACAAGACAACCATAAGTCTATTACTTTTTCATCTATTAAAAGAAGAATGCTCTCTAATCAAAGGAAAAGGCTCAGATTCCACATGTGTGATACAGCATACCTCCCAAGCTTGGTCTTGACAAGTGAATATTTCCATTTAAATGTTCCATCAATTCAATCAAAATGTTAATATTCTGATTACAAAGTATTTCTCTATGCATTAATTTCCTTCCCACAGATTTTTTTTCCCTGAAGCAAAGCACTGAACTGGTATTCACAAGTGGGTGGGTCATTTTGATTTAAAGAGTACATTTGTGTACCATGATGCTACAGTAATTGATCATAGCAATAATTCAGGAGATTAAGCTACAATCTAAATGTGCCCACTCATATTTGTCTTGTTGTGCTATGCGCAGAGCCCCTGCACAGCTGCTAAACCCCTATGTGTCTGCAGCAAGCAGGGGATCCAGCAAACGAGCAGCTGTCGGTTTAAATCTATATTAACTGTGTTTTTAGCGAGGTTGTTGAGCAGTGTCAGTCTCTTCTCATCTTTTGCTGCATAAATGATGCTGGAGTCATGGCAAATAAATAATCATAGTTTCAACTTCAAGGCATTATCTCCCAGGCTTCAGAGATTATGTATTTTAACAAGGCAGATACACAGAGCATCTCAGGAATTTTGAAATATTAATCTCCGTCTCCCCTGGATATGGAGTGACAAACATGCGGTTTTGAAATCCAATTGTGACTCCCATCATAACATTCCCTCTGCAAAAATGGAAAGCTCCTGAAGAAGAGCAGCTCCTCTGTAATGACCCCATCAGCAAGCTCTACGTCCTGTTTATGCACATTCTAATACCACAGAGCAAAGCGGGCCAGGCTGGAAGAAGCAGGTTTCTAACGCGAGGAGGCTGGAGAATGTGCTTGGAATGCTCTGACAAATATCGCTTCCCTACGGGGAGGGGTACCAGAGGCTCCAGCGTAGGCAGAGGGAGGACGGAAGAGGATGCCAGAGCTACCTTGGAAACCTCTGCTGTAGAGATGCTTCTCACAACTCCTTTGGTTTTCAACTAAAGCAAAGACCTGTGATGTTATAATTAGAAATTAAAGTCATATCCCAGTGATAAGTATGTAGCAAACTCAATCACACACGTGGCTGTCAATCCCAGACAGGTTGACTGCCAAACAGACCAATTGATTGACTGACCTTGCATGCTTGAGACGGAGCCCACCGCTGAGCTCAATTCAGTCAGGCCATGACTAGGATAGTTTAAAGGAAAGGCAAAGTAGAGAATACAGAGCAAACACATGGAAAAGAGAGTTGTGTGTGGTCAAGAACAGAAAAATGAGAAGGAAGGTGCGCTGTGCTGACTGATCCTATTCCTGTGCTGCTGTAGGAAAACACATGGAGTCCTGCATTGTTGAATCTTAAAGGTCTTTTACAAATCCCACCAAATGTTGTTAGTCACTGGTTCATCTATGCTTCACATGTCATTAAGTACCAAAAATAAGGCTTACGCAGGGGTAGAAGGTAAATTTATATTGATGAAGATACCATGTACTTCAGACACAGGGCCCAGAGAGCCCTGAGGCCCCATGAAAGGCATTATGGGAGCTTCTAAAGGAGGAAAAGAATCAACAGTCCTACCTAGCTATATCTATGAACCACAACAACGACCAGCACTGCACCATAACCCTAAGCATGCAGTCATTGTACACATACCTCGGCAGTAACCAATGGGCCACTTAGGATCTCAACAAGTGGGATACTTGTTCTCACACCTGATGCTTGAAACCTAACCCAGAATTGGTTAAGTAATTGATCTTGGAAGAGAACTTACAAATATCACTTTACTAAACCAGCATAAATCCTAACTATATTTTAAATGTGTGTGCCCTTGTACTCACAGATAAGTGTAGTCCTCACCCCTCATCAAGGAAAACTGCTATTGCAACAGAGAAAGATCATTACAGAAAACTGCAGCTAACCAAAATGCAGAGTTGCGGAGCCCAGTTCCAACAGATACACCTATAAAAGAACTCCTCAGCTAAAGCTCAGGCAACATTGAAGGAGAGGGGGCAGAAAGGCTATTAGTAGCCAAAGCATCAGGGAGTTTGCTCTGAGACTCTGGATCTTAGTAAATTCAGAAGCTCCACCCAGAAAGTCTCACCAACATGACTGTGTAAACATGACCGAACAAAGACAACAACAATAGACAGGCTAACGTGGACAAGGAGAAGAGCATGGGGCCTCAACCGTATATAATGAACAGCAGGCAAGTAAGGCATGATGAGAGTGGGGGAGGAGCACACCAGTTGGTAATTCGATTCCAAATGGTCAGCCCTGAAACATGCATACAAGCAAGCATATACAGACTGAGCAGGTTATATTGAGGGTGTCCACACCTGAATCTCTGGGGCCTGAATAAGTCACCTGCAAAGAGTATTAGAAGATGTGGTTCAGGGTATGGATTCTAAGATAGAGACATTGTTCTGGGTCATCCATATTGGTCCAGTCTCTCATGTAATATATGTAATGCATTACATGTAATTTATATAATCTATATAATCCTAGAATCCTTGAAAGCATACGGCTTAACTCTGATGCAAGAAGTCAGAAGGATGCAAAGTGCGAAGAAAGGAATGTTAGACTCCTGCCTTTGAGCTGGAAGAAGGGACGAAGATCCAAGGGATAGCACCAGAAGAGAGAAAGACAGAAAAAAAGTAGCCCGTAGAGCTACTTGGTTTATCCCCATCAAACTTATGTCAGACTCTGAACCTACAAAACTGAAATATAGTAAACCTGTGCTATGTTAATCAATAATGTTGTGGCAATTTTTCAGAAATTGAAAACTTAAATACACATGGCATGCCCTATCCTATGTCCCCAAAAGTGATACCAAAATGTTTGTTAATGCATAGGAAGACTCCAAAAAGTCCCAGTCAATTCTTCCTAGAATTAATCTGCCCTTCAGAAGCACAAGCTTAGATGATAGAGATAATAAATAGACTGTATCTCGCAAGGTTCCCTGAGCCACCACATCTCAGCATAAGCTCTTCTGAGAAACACACTGAGATCCTCCCTGTGGTGGGAGCACTTGGGAACTCTGCTCCTGAGTGTGCCTCACAGGCTATGCCTCTGACTCACTACAGTAAAACCCTCCATGTTTAGCAACACATAGTACATTCCCCAGAGCCTAAAACATCAATAATAATGCCGTCAGCTTATGTATTAGCATTTCAACTACAAAATTCTATTCATTGTTTTCATGCAAGTATTAGATCATGTCTTGTTGATTATAAATGTTGCAAAGCCACGTAACTGGTCACATATCATTATCATTTCATCACACAAAATAATTTACTTAACCCTACTTGGAAATGTCCTCTTACAAGCATCTTTCGATGAATAATACATACATCTTCTCGCATGTGTGCATACACACACAATCAAAGGCAGGTCAAGAAGGGACAAACGTTCAACTTACCTGCAGTTTTGACTATATCTTGATCCCTACGCATTCATAGCAAACAAGTCTTTTTCCCAAATGCATAATTCTCCACCCTCTTCCCCATAGTATAGCCCTTCCTGTTTCCACATAACATTCACTGCAAGTTCTGATTACTCTGTTTATAAATTTAGAAGATTATTTGTTATTGACTTTCCCACTAGCACATTAGCATGGAAAGGACAAGGTGTGTGCATTCCTGGTTCACAGTAATGATTCCAAGGGAAGACAGCACAGTACTGGGTCTCAACTATGCACTCAACACATATTCATAGGCTGAGTAACTTCATACAATTCCCTGTAAAATCTTCCACAGCTATAGCCTCATGTCTGAGCTAATACTTAATGCAAAAGAACTGGTATTTCTTGCATTCTGGATCCAGCATACGTAGTGAGGCCACCGTCAAAATGGTCAGAAGAGCCTTCTCAAAATCATTCTGGAAAGGAGTAAGCTGGCGTGTATGAACAAATAAGTTATTTTAAAATCTCAAAAATAAATGCTTCCTGTTATTCCCAAAGTAAATGGGAATGAATAACTCACAATAAAACTAATTTTATAATGCAGAGAATGGAGGAAAATATCTGAGCCACAATGTTAAAGACCCAATTTTCTATGATTTGAGAGTAAGAAATTGCAGATAATACCAGGGAAGGCATCCCTATATGAAAGCTGATTCCTTCTCAGGAGGTCTCCCACTGATTCCTGTGTAATCTATTCTCCTCTCTCCTCTGAGACTGTCTGCCTCTCCTAGAGTACTCCTTCTATGATCATGTATTAAAATGGTTTGTATACACCTTTCTTTTGATTCTATATGTATGTGTTATATACGTGTATATATATACGTATATATATATGTGTATATATACACATATATAACATATATGTGTATATATGTATGTTATATATACGTGTTATATATACATACGTGTGTGTGTGTGTGTGTGTGTGTGATATAACAATCAATCAAAGGGCCTGAAGGAATAGACAATGGACTACATTAATAGTGATAAGAAATTGTACCCATTGAACAGCTTTTATAATCTGAAAACCGTTGCAATATTTTATTTAATTCTTATGTTCTTGAGTGAGATTCAGTCTTTGTGTTCATGTGTTCATGTTACAGAAAAACAAAATATGGTTCTAATGACTAAGTAAGATTTGGAAGAAATGAGGGCTGGGTATTAAAAATGCCAAGAAAGTGCAAAGGTCAAGATGGGTTGAAAACGGAGATGTTTGAGAGAAAGCAGTCAAATGGGTAAGTACTAAGCACACTGGACAGCAGAAGGTAGACGGGAGGAAGCAAGCCTTGGGGATAATGAGAAGTGTGGTAACAAGACAGCATTGAGCCACTGTGTGGAGATGAAAGAAGTGCAGTGATAGAGCAGTGTTGAGCCACTGTGTGGAGATGTAAGAAGTGCAGTCATAGGATAGTGTTGAGCCACAGTGTGGAGATGTGAGTGGGGCCGAGATATGAACTTTTTCTCAGATCCCCAACTTCAGAAGCCATCATTTATATTATGTTGAGGTTCCAATGTGTTCTAAAAGGCTCTTTGGCATTGTGTGAAAATAGATAAGTGTACCCAGGTATGTAGTCTCTATGGACCTCATAATTATATTGAGTGTTGTGTAGACACTTATTGTTTTAGAACCTAGCTTAGGTTTTTGTTGTTGTTGTTGGTGGTGGTGGTAGTAATAGTAGTTGCAGTAGTAGTAGTAGCTAGTAGTAGTAGTAGCAGTAGTAGTTAAAAGTCAGAAGAAATCTAAAAGAGCAGGATGTTAACATTAAAATAAACAGTACCTTCCAACAACCCGAAAGGTCAAGGCAGGTAAATTAGCTTCCGAGGGCATATTTATCCAACACAGACTCCAAGAACACTAAATGTAATTATGATCTTTTGAATACCACAACTTTCAGACAAATTTATTGTCCAACTGTTATTACTCACAGCGGTGGATCTACAGCCCCCTTTTGTCCACAGGCTTTTCTGTTTTTACACATACACACACACATACACACACACACACACACACACACACACACACACACTCACATACAATCATAGTGGTAGCACAAGAGCTAACAAACATACCAAGGTGAGAAATAGGATTTTCTACTTATTGGCATTTGACCTTAATCTTTGGAGTAACAGTAAATAGAGAAAAAGGATGTGGTCAGGAACTCTCTTGTAAAGGTTAAGAGCCAGTGGTTTTATGTTTGGTGGTGGTGTGTGAAAAAACAGTCACTTTCAATTTGTTTTGAAAGTCTATTAAGTCACTCTAAGGCTTCCCTATTGGTGCTGTAGTGTTAAGAAATTCAAAAGCCAAAACATTACATTCACTGTAAGCCTTGGCAGTGACCTGGCACTTCCTCACTCAGATGGTCATGCGGGTTTTTCAATTTATAAACACTTTAAATGCACTGTTGAGCCTGTGAGGCCTCTACTTTTTTATCCTTCATAGACATAGGAAAGAGAATGACAATAACTAACTAGGAATTTCAGTAGAGCAACTCGGTCTCACCCACAATTTATAGACTTACTCTCTTCAGTGTTTTAAAGCTAAACTTAAATTTTCAAAGGTTCATCTTTGAAAAACACCAGTGAGAAACTTTAGCAGGTCAGTGACTCCATATGGTGCTGAAGAGATGGCTCAGAGGTTTAAGAGCACTTACTGCTCTTGCAGAAAACCTGGATTTGCTTCTCAGAACTCACAGGGAAGCTCATACTTATCTATAACACTAGTTCCAAGGAATCTAATGCCTTCTACTGCTCCACAGGAAACAGGTGTGTACCCTGTGGATAGACATGCATACAGTGAAAACATTCATCTATACACAATGAATATTATTTAAAATAGTAATTGCTAAGTATTTTAAGGGCTCATTAAGTACCAAATATGATGTTGATTATTTTATAAATTAACTAATTAAATTAGCTTCAATATTTAATATGATAGATTCAATCATTATGTCCCATGTGGCAGATAAGAAAATTCAAGCTAAGCAAAGTTGTTCCAGGATGTCAGTGACACATCCTGAAGTTGTAGCCCACTATTGTTAGAAGTAAACAGTGTGTGCTCTAGAACAGCAGCCTAGATCCCGTGCATATTGTAAGACAGAAGGCAAGGTGTAACACTGCTCTTGATTGTCCAACATGACATGTTCTTGACTTGGTGACCTATCCCTGCTGGCTCACACTCATGTTTACTTAGCACCTTTTCCAGGCAAAGCACTGTTTGATTCTTGCCTTTGTAGAACACATAGTTTGTGTGTGTGTGTGTGTGTGTGTGTGTGTGTGTGTGTGTGTGTGTGTTTGTATGTTTTAAGGGTGATAATATGTTTGACTTAACTTGAGAACAAGCTCAGGTTGAGAAAACAGAAGAAACTATGTACTCAGAAACAAAATTTCAGTAAATCAAATATATGTGAAAAATTGGAAGCATATGAGAATAAGGAATTCCAAAGTTCAGGTTATCACAGGCCAGGCAGTTCCAAATGATGATGAACTCAAGACTTAGTGATGCTGGTAAATGGTCACAAAAGGAAGTTGAAGACAATGAGGCAGGTGCTGAGGATGTCTTCTGATACTGATGGAGAAGTCATCAGAGATGTAAGGGAGATGTAAGGCTGAGACAGCAACAGCAGGGAACTTAGCAAGATGCACTGGAAGGAAGATGCTACAACCTCAAGGAACAGTGGGAAGGATGGTTGTCCTCCTGTCACCTTCATGAAGCCAGGATACAGGTGCCATTTCTAATTTCTCCCATCCCAGTTATATCCATGGCTTGCTTTCATTCATTTTGTATAAACACTGCTTATGAGTCTTCAGAGTTCTACAGTTTTTATATCCTGATATTTGATGTACTATTCATCCAAACTAAATAAAGTAGGTGGATGACAATACCACAAAGCCTCAGCATATATGGCTGGGAGCCAATACTCTTAAGATGATTCTTTTATTAAAATATTTGTTTATTTATATGTGTACACTATGGCTGTCTTCAGACACACCAGAAGAGGGCATCAGATCTCATTACAGATGATTATGAGCTACCATGTGGTTGCTGGGATTTGAACTCAGGACCTCTGGAGGAGTAGTCAGTGCTCTTAACCGCTGAGCCATCTCTCCAACTCCTAAGATGTTTCTTTCAACATAAAAATAGTCCCAGGTAGCAAATATGCCAACTGTTGATAAGAATGGCAATATGGACTCCCTGAGAGTACACAGGCCTCTCCAGCAAGGGAAGCAGGTAGAATAACTGCAGACCTTCACCTCTTCTCCAAATAAAATACCCTAGTCTCTTCTCCAGCTCTGCAACAAAACACTTACTGCCGACTCCCCCTGAATTCATCCCTAGTGGATCCCACAGATGTACCCCTCCTAACTTCCTTCCCCTGACTCATTGTATTACCTGAGCACCTAACTCTAGCAGGCATTGCCTGTGAACCCACAGGCCATAATGGGAAATTACACATGTTCACCTCTCCTTCTGTTCCTCCAAATCCAATACCCAGTCTTGTCCCCAGCTTTGCATCATACTTTCTGCTGCAGCCTCTCCTCACTCTCTGTCCCCATTCCCAGCAGACTAACCAAAGAGATTCTGGTGAAACACCTTGCTTTCTTCCCTCTCTGTGAAGCCCCTCCACTATCTCCAATCCATTCCCATTCTGAAGTATCAAGAACCAATACCCAGAAACACATTTTACTTGGAACCCCAGTGACCAGACTGATCAGTATCATAGAAGATTTTCCTACCAGGCAGTACACAGTCATCACACTCTTGTAAGAACCAGAGGGGAAACAGAAACGTGTGTGTGTGTGTGTGTGTGTGTGTGTGTGTAGATATATCCTATAAAGACAAGACCTGATATCAGCACATAGAATTACAATTTCCCTATCCCAGATGCCTAGAGGTGAGTGGTCATTAAAATACAGCCAACAGCCAGGACGCTATATCTCCACTAGAGCCCACCAACCCTTCTACAGCAGTCACTGAATATTCCAACATAGCTGAAGCACAAAAAAAGACCATCAAACAGTCTTCATGAATGTGATAGAGCTCCTTATAGGAAATGAATGAATACCTTAAAGTAATATATGAAAATATAAACAACAGTGAAAGGAAGAATATAAAACCATTCAAGAAAATTGGAAATAAATCAATACAAAAAATCCAAACTGGGGGAAATCTGGAAATGAAAAACTTTGAGATGCTAACAGGAACCAGAAAGGCATGCTTTACCAACAGACTAAGAGATGGAAGAAAACAGGTCAGGCATTAAAGACATGATGGGAAAAATTGATACCCCAGTTAAAGAAAATTTTAAATCTAAGAAACTTTTAGAACAAAACTGAAAACCTGGGTCACTTTAAAAAAATCCAAATCTAAGAATAATATGATTAGAGGTCAAACATAATGAAAATATTTTCAACAAAATCACAGAAGAAAATTACTCTAACATAAAGAAGAAAATTAAAGTGTAAGAAGCACACAAAACATCAAATAGACTGGACCTAAAAAGCAAAGTCTCATTTGCACAAAATAATTGAAATATTAAAAGTACAAAACAAAAAAATGGCTGAAAGGAATAAAGACCAAAAACTGATAAAGGCAGATTAGAATTATATCTGACTTCTCAATAAAAACTCTAAAAGCCAGAAGGGCCTGGACAGATTGCTGTAGAGTCTAAGGGACAACAAATGACAGCTGAGACAACCAGATATCAAAGCTTTCAATGATTGTAGATAGATAAAATAAGTCATTCCATGATTTAAAAAAATTAAGCAATATTTAACTACAAATACAGCCTTACAGAATATGCTAAAAGATAAACTCTAACCTAAAGAGGTTAACTACATCCAAGAATTCACAGAGAATAAATAATCCCAGACCAGAAAAATCAAAAGAATGGAAGTACACACATACTACTAACACCATCACCACCAACAACAACAAAATAACCAGAATCAGCAATCATTGGTCACTGATTATCTTTCAGCATCAGTAGTCTCAACTCCCAATAAAAAAAAGATACATTCTAACAGAATGAATGCAAAGATAGGATCCATCCTTCTGCTTCATCCAGGAAACATACCTTAACATCAAGGATAGACATCACCTCAGAGTAGAACTGAAACAGAGTTTTAAGCAGATGGACCTAAAAAACAAGGTGGTGTAGCCATTTTAATATCTGATAATATAGGCTTCAATCTAAAATTAATCATAAGAGATATCAAAGAACATTACATACTCATCAAAGGAAAAAATACACCAGGAAGACATTTCAATTCTCAATTTCTATATCCCCAAAATAAGAGCATTCAACTTTGTAAAAGAATACACATCAACAAAGACTATCCACCATGATCAAGAAGGCTTCATCCCACAGAGGCAGGGGTGATTCAACACATGAAAATAAATAAATAAAATCCACCATACTGAAAGAAAAAATTGACTATCTTATTAGCTGCAGAAAAGGCCTTTGACAAAATTCAACACTCTTTCATGATAAAAGTATGAGCGATCCAAGGGCATACCTCATCATAATAAAGATCATTTATAGTAAGCCCATAACCAAAATCAACTTAAATGGAGAGAAACTCAAAGTAATTCCACTAAATTAGGAATAAGACAAAGTACTCCACTCTCTCCATACCTATTCAATATAGTTCTTTGAAGTCTTGGCCAGAGTAATACGACAACCGAAGATCAAGGGAATACAGATTGGAAGGGAAAATCCCAAAGTATCTTTATTTGCAAAAGATTTGATAGTATATATAAGTGGCCTGAAAAATTCTACCATAAACTTCTACAGTAGACAAAAACTTTCAACAAAATATCTGGATATAAAATGAACTCAGAAAAATCAGTAGCCTCTTGAATACAAATTACAAATGGTCTAGAAAAGAAACAATTTTTACAACAGCCTCAAATAATATAAGATATCATGGGGTATAATTAACCAAGCAAGTTAAATTTTTAATGATAAAAACTTCAAGTCATTGAAGAAAGAAATTGAAGAAATGAGAAGCTGGGAAGATACCCCCATGCTCATGGATCAGCAGGGTTAACATAGTAAAGTGGCCATCCTACTAAACTCAATCTGCAGATTCAACATAATCCCCATCAAAATTCCAGCACAGTTCTTCACAGATCTTGTAAAGACAGTTTTCAGGTTCATATGTAAACACACACACACAAAAAATAGGATAGCTAAAACAATCTTGAACAATAAAAGAACTACTGGAGGTTCCACCATTCCCAATTTCAAGTAAAACTAGACAGCATCTTCAACAAATGGTGCTGGTCAAATTGGATGTCTGCATGTAGAAAAATGCAAGTAGATTCATAGTTATCACTCTGCACAACAAGATCAAATGGATCAAACACCTCAACATAAACCTAAATACAATGGACTTATAAGAAGAGAAAGTGGAAAGTAGCCTAAAATGTACTGACACAGAAAAAGACTTCTCAACAGAACATTAGCACAGGCACTGGGGTCAACCATTAATAAATATGACTTCTTGTATCCTGTTTTCTCCTATTTGGCTGCTGTTTCTTGGAGGCCTATATGTTTCTGAAAGTAAAAGGGGGAAGTAAATGTAGGTGAGTGGGAAGGTTGTGGGGAACTACCAGGAGAGGAAGAAGTGAATTGAAAACTGGTCAAGATGTGTTGTATGAGAGAAGGAGCTATTTCCAATATAAATAAGTGAATGAACAAATAGATAGATAGATAGATAGATAGATAGATAGATAGATAGATAGATAGATAGATAGATAGATAGAGAATCAGGACATTGAAAGAATAAATATAAATTATGAAGAAAACATAATGAAATAAATGAAATCTCATAAAGCTGAGACACTTTTGCATGGCAAAGAACAGCATCATTCAGACAAAGCAGCAGCCTACAGAATGGGAAAATGCATTTTTTTACAAATACACTTTCAATAGAGGGATACTATTCAAAATATATAAAGAACTCAAGAAACTAGATATCAAGAAAAAAAAACAATTCAAAAATGGGCTACAGATTGAAACAGAGAGTTCTCAATAGAAGCTTCTCAAAAGGCCAACACAGACTTAAGGAAATATTCAATATCCTTAGCCATCAGCAAAATGCAACTGCTTTGATATTTCATTTTACATCTGACAGAGTGGCAAAGAGCAAAACCTAGTGACAACTCATGCTGTTGAAGATGCCAAGTGAGAGGAATATTGTAGATGGGATTGCAAACATGTACAGTTGTCACCATGGAAATCAGTGTAGCAGTTCCTCAGGAAGATGGGAATGGATTATTTCAAGATCCACTTGGGCTATAGCATTCTTGGGTATATACCCAAGGGATGCTTCATCTTACCACAAAGACCCTTGCTCAACCATTTTTCATTGCTGCTCTATTCATAATAGCCAGACATTGGAAACAGCCCAGATATCTCTCAACAAAATAGTGGATAAAGAACACTTGGTACATTTACACAATTACTCAACCATTAAAAAGCTACATCATGAAATCTGGCAAATGGATGGAAATATATACATATATGTCTATATTTATCATCCTGAGTGTGGTCCCCAGATCCAGAAAGACAAATATGGTATGTATTCACTTCTATGTGGATGTTAGCTGTTAAGTCAATGGCAATCAAGCTACAGTCCATAGAAACACAAAAGGTAGTAAGGGACTAGCAGATACAGATAGATCTCATTAGGAAAGGGAAATAGAATAATTATGAGGGGATTGAAGGTGAGGTTATAATGGGAGGATCAAGTGGAGACGAGGAGAAGCTATGAGAGGGAATACAGGGAGATACCGATAAGGTTAATGGGTAATTGAGGGGCAGAATGGAAGCCTGATACAGTAGAACCCTCCATATATATACGAAGGTGATCTAAATGAAATCACCAAATAACAGGGGAGAGAAGAGTCCCAACTGGCCATCTCTTGTCACCTTGTCACCAAATGAAGCTTTCAGTTCCAGGATTAGGTTACATTTCATTGAATTGTTAGCCAAAGGGGCCCCATGAGAATTAACAAACAACCTAGGCAGTTGCCAATACTATATAGTGTGTTCTCCCAAATGAATTGCAAGACCACATTGCTAAAGACAATATATAAGACAACATTCAAGTCATCAGATCGAGAGATGTCAAACTGGTGACTATATAGGGCCTTCACCCCAAGCTCCAGCATCTTTTGGCACAGAAATGGAGTCTGCATGCTACTGAAATAGAGGCTTAAACATCAAGCTAGCCACAAACCCTTGGATATTCATGGTTTACTGCCTGAAGATAGGCTAGGGCAATGGTGGCACAAAGCTTGTGGGAGTAACCAACCAATAAACCGATTTGACTTAAGGCCCACTCCACAAGGAGAAGAAACTCATATCCAACAGTACTCGAGTAACCACGAACTGGAGATTAGATAGCCTAGGAACCTAGGGT